>NC_059338.1:25702500-25835000 GCF_018350155.1 Leopardus geoffroyi | reverse complement strand
TTCGCTCTTCTCTGGCGTAAATAAGAACTGCCTCTCAGGGTCGAGATGGGATGTGCTTTTGAAATCTGCTAATGTTGGGGCGCCTGGGTGGCGCAGTCGGTTAAGCGTCCGACTTCAGCCAGGTCACGATCTCGCGGTCCGTGAGTTCGAGCCCCGCGTCAGGCTCTGGGCTGATGGCTCAGAGCCTGGAGCCTGTTTCCGATTCTGTGTCTCCCTCTCTCTCTGCCCCTCCCCCGTTCATGCTCTGTCTCTCTCTGTCCCAAAAATAAAAAATAAACGTTGAAATCTGCTAATGTCATGTTTAAAAGGACAAGACGGTGCTCTCTGAAATCTTTCAGCGAGAGTCTTATGTAGCCACTTGTCTAATCCTGGAAATCTGCCTCACTTTATTAGAAGGTAGGGAACTTTCCAGAAGACTTTATTCTCTGACCAACAAATAAAATGGCCCGTTTGGAGCTTTTATTTCAACTGCCTACTTCTTTTTTTCGCCCCGTTTTTTCAAGACGCAAAGAGGAATAAATGTCCCCAAAGACTACAGATCGAGAAACTCGGATTCTGGTCTCAGTTCAGTTTGACTTTTGTCACCCTCCTCAACCTCCCTGGCCTCTTTCCTTATCTCCAAACATACGTGCTGAACTGGACAGTATACAAGGTCCCTTCAGCCTTGAAATGTCCTTCAAGGTCCCTCTAGCCTTGAAATTATGAAATAATTCTTCTTTCTCCACAGATTCTTTTCAGCCTCAAGCCCTTCACAAAAATCCGGACAACAAAACTTTTTCCGGGAGTTATATATAAGACAACAATACGCTAAGAAAAGCATTACCTTATTCCCTCAGAATGCTTATAAGCCAGGCAGCAGCTATCTAGAGCTTTTGGTCTCGTGGTGAAAGCCTCAGGTCTCTAATGAACAGAAAACAAGAATTTATTGTTGTTCTCTAATCAACAAGAATTTACTGTGTCCAATGTCTTTTACAAAGGACTTTCTTTTTTGATTCTAGAAAAAGTCGTATCATCTGAGAATTGACAGAAGTTTTGGTACCTCAGGTATTCAGTACCTCAGAACACAAACTTTTAAGTTTGCCTTTCCTCAGTAGTTAGCAAAAACATCCAAGTTCCACGGCGTAATATTTTGCTCGAGTGACTCACACTTTAACAATAGACACACCAGTAACTAGGGTCACATGATGCAAGCAGCATTCTGGTCTTAAATATCAACTCTATTTTGTTCTTATCTGGACTTTTTTTTTTTTTTTTATTGCTTGGAGCTTTTTTTATGAGCATGCACCAGTTTTATAAAAAGACTAAAGTTATTTTAAAACACAGGTCGGTGGGGCAGCACCTGGCTGGCTCAGCCGGGAGAGCATGCGACTCGATCTCGGGGTCATGGGTTCCCACGTTAAGTGTAGAGCTTATTAAAAAAATAATAGTAGGGGCGCCTGGGTGGCGCAGTCGGTTAAGCGTCCGACTTCAGCCAGGTCACGATCTCGCGGTCCGTGAGTTCGAGCCCCACGTCAGGCTCTGGGCTGATGGCTCAGAGCCTGGAGCCTGTTTCCGATTCTGTGTCTCCCTCTCTCTCTGCCCCTCCCCCGTTCATGCTCTGTCTCTCTCTGTCCCCCAAAATAAATAAATAAATAAATAAACGTTGAAAAAAATAATAGTAATAAAATAAACAAACAAAAAGCAAGCTGACTGTGAACAAAAAGTGATCTCGGAAAATGATAATGTTCGGTGAGAGGGATAGAAGTCGGGGTAATCACGTTTTCTTTTATTTTCCCCGAAGTTTCTTTCATGTGGTTATTTTTCCAAACAAAGTGAAAAGCTATAGCTCTCTATGCCTTTGTTTCCTCCCTGTGAAATCAACTTGTAAAGATTAAGTGACTTAATATATGCAAAATGATTCAAAGCTCCCCTGGCACGGTGTAAGCATCCAATAAATGTTAGCAACGATGATTATGATCATGGTAATTATTATTAACTGTGTGTTGCTGGTTTTCCTCACATGTCTGGTTTTCCTTGACTGTCCATTCCCCAATTATGATTCAGGCCTCAGCATCCTCGAATTTCTGCAGTGTCCAGGCCGGGTGTCTTCGGCAGGTCCGACGGTCTCAGCCCAAGGTGGGGTGGGCAGGGCATGGCCTGTCGTACCATCACCTATGGCTGGTCACTCCCTTCCCGGTCCAGGCCACAGATGATGAAACAGCCGCAGCCTGCCCCCCATGCCTCCGCTCCCTGCCTCACCTTCTAGAAGATGATGTTCTTAACAGCGGTTTAATGATACCCAAGCGGGGCCTCTGTGGATGGTGGGAAGCTGTGGGTAGCACGAGATGTCACATCCAAGGAAGCGCTGTGCCCAGCGTAGACGCTGCAGGTGTGCAAACCCCTACAACTGCCTGGAAGAGGGGGGCTGCGGAGGAAAAGGGGCTTTGAAAATTCTCACCAAGTTGCCACGGGGGCTAGTGGCGGTTTGCTCACCAAGAGACTCTTCAAACTATTTCCAAGGGCGAAGGGAAAATCGTTTATAAGCACATTCTTTTTTTCAACCTTTTTAATTACAGAAAGTTTTGAGCATACACAAGAGGAGACGATGGGATAATGAGCCTCTATGTACCCGTCACATGCGACTTCTTTTTAATTCTCTTAAATGTAAAAATAGATCTGTTAAAGAAAACATTTGGGGCAGAAGTCTTTTGCAAAATCAAATTATAGGATTTCACAGCTCTTAGGCAATCAAATACTCGTCCCCTCCTCTTCCCTCCTGCCATAAGGAGATTTAAGTCTTGATTGCCTTTTCTTTTATAATTTCTTTACTATCACTCACATGTGGAGTTCTCCGACAGCATGTAACACGTGGGCATTTTGATTTTCAAAAACGGAATAATTATGGCCTCTCAACTTGACTGTGCAGCCGTCGATAATAATAATTATAAAGTCAGGGGAAAAGGTTATTGATCCCAATAAACAGAGTATAAAATTGTATGTATACAATGGCCACTGGGTAAACACACACCGAAACAAACATTAGAGGAAAATGGAAGCGATGAAATCAGTTTTTGTGTCTGTAGCATGATTCATTTTTCATTAAAAAAAAAAAAAAAACAGGGGCGCCTGGGTGGCGCAGTCGGTTAAGCGTCCGACTTCAGCCAGGTCACGATCTCGCGGTCCGGGAGTTTGAGCCCCGCGTCGGGCTCTGGGCTGATGGCTCAGAACCTGGAGCCTGTTTCCGATTCTGTGTCTCCCTCTCTCTCTGCCCCTCCCCCGTTCATGCTCTGTCTCTCTCTGTCCCAAAAATAAATAAACGTTGAAAAAAAAATTAAAAAAAAAAAACAAAAAACCTTTAATGTCGTTAAAATATGGTTTTCACTATAAACAGCATTTACAGTGGAACTGAAAAATACTGGTGTTCATTAAAGCAATGGCTGAGTGGCGGCGCGTGGCCCCCATGGGGGATGTAATGTTCCTTTCTCCCTTCTCCCAGAGCAAGAAACTGCAAAGCTGGCTGCTTTCGGCGTGCTCACAGAAGAGGGCCACAAGGGAATGCGTGCCCTCTTCATTACAGTCCTGGCATTCGATTCAGAAAGTGACACCCATCCGCATATTATCGATCACAGCTGTCGTTAGGATGTAAGCAACTCTGAGATGGGCCAATACAATCGACGATGAGTGTCTTATTATAATCCCAGCGAACACTTCTATAGTATTTCTGTGTGCCGGGCACCGCTCTAAGCATTTTACCTCAACAAACTCATTTCAGTCTCAATACCACCCTGTGAAGAAGGTGTTTTCATTATGCCCATTTCGCAGGTGACAAAACTGAGGCAGGGAGGGTTTAAATCCTCGGTCACACAGCTGGTGAGAGAGTGGAGCCAGGAGTCAACCCAGGTAAGTGTAGCCTCAGAGTCCCTGCTCAGAATCCCCCTGCTGTCCTCCAGAGAGGTAGATAATGCTGTTTTACTAGGAAAGAATCAGAAATACCACGTTCTGCTCATTTGTTATCTTGGCCATTCGACATGCCCCAGTCCATGCAATTTTCCTAACAACCCTGTAGTGACCATTTTACAGAGGAGAACACGGGTTTATGGAGCGAAATTATTTGCCCAGGTTACACAATTAGTGAAAGGCACAACTATACTTAAACCCAGATAGTCTGGCTCTGATGCCCTGTGCTTTTGTTTTGTCATATTTCTATTGGGGAAACGCATCCTTAAAAATAGAGCAAAAACATATGTCTAAAATGATGTTTTCGTTAATGAATAAGTGATCAAATCACTCATTAATTTCCCGTGGAAGTAACACTTGTAGCCATCTGATCGCTTCTTAAATATTGTAGATAAATTGGTTTTTTAGGAAGATTTTTCTTGGTAGGCTACTTTTGTGCTCATTCTGGCCTACTTATTACATCCATTGAGTCTGCAAGCGGATTGTGAATGAGATATTATGTCACACTGTATTATAGTGACTACAAAACGCGGGGCTAATATCCAGAACCGGAAGAACAATGATCAACAATCTCTTTAAGTCATTACTCATCACAACATGTATTTGGTTTTTGAAAAATGATCTACCTTGACAGAAGCCATTCATTTTTGTGCATAAGGAAACACAGGCTTGTTTGCATTTCCGCGAGATGTATGTTTTCCAGGGTAGATCCGAACCTGGCCAGAAATGTGCTAGCCTGACACCTACAGTGACAGGCAGGCAGAGGAGGGCGCCGGGCTGAGTGCTGGGTGCCTTTCTACCCCTTTCTCTTACTGTTTCAGGACTTCTTCCTGCCGGCCTCGGGGGAGTCAGGAGGCAGTGCCACTCCTGGAGGTGGGGAGGTGACATCTTCTTCCTAACTGCAATGTATTACACTTTCCAACGGCTCTCTTTCATGGATGCGGTTTTTCTAAAACGGCCTATCTGTAGAACCAGACATTTGTATCAACAACTTGGCAAACTGTCAGTTGTGATCCTACTCACGGGCGGAAAAAATCCTTTTGATTTAGAGCTCTTGAAAATTGAGTTAACCTGGGGCGCCTGGGTGGCGCAGTCGGTTAAGCGTCCGACTTCAACCAGGTCACGATCTCGCGGTCCGTGAGTTCGAGCCCCGCGTCAGGCTCTGGGCTGATGGCTCAGAGCCTGGAGCCTGTTTCCGATTCTGTGTCTCCCTCTCTCTCTGCCCCTCCCCTTTTCATGCTCTGTCTCTCTCTGTCCCAAAAATAAATAAACGTTGAAAAAAAAAATTAAAAAAAAAAAAAAAGAAAGAAAATTGAGTTAACCTCAAATCCCTTTGTTGACTAAACATGATTCCGTTAATAAAAGATCCTACAATAATTTTAGACTCTTACTTCATTGTCTATATGTCAACCTTGATTTAATAGAGCTCTCATTTTCAACATTGTGTTCCTTTAACCTAAGTCACAATTTTGAGTTAATTAAAAGCCTTCTAAAATAATCTGTAGCACATTAATGAAAGAAGGGTTAAAAACCTTGTGATCATCTCCATTCCTGATTTTTAAAAAAAGGAATCTTCTAGCAAATCAGAAATAGAACGGGAACTTCTTTAACTTGATAAAAAGTGTCTTCCACCCTACGACCCAGCAAATGCACTACTAGGCATTTATCCACGGGATACAGGTGTGCTGTTTTGAAGGGACACATGCACTCCCATGTTTATAGCAGCACTATCGACAATAGCCAAAGTATGGAAAGAGCCCAAATGTCCATCGATGGATGAATGGATAAAGAAGATGTTGTATATATATATATATATATATATATATATATATATATATACATACATATATATATATATATACACAATGGAGTATTACTCAGCAATCAAAAAGAATGAAATCTTGCCATTTGCAACAATGTAGAATGGAACTAGAGGGTATTATGCTAAGCGAAATTAGTCAGTCAAAGACAAATATCATATGACTTCACTCATATGAGGAACTTAAGATACAAAACAGATGAACATAAGGGAAGGGAAGGAAAAATAATACAAAAACAGGGAGGGGGCAAAACATAAGAGATTCTTAAATATAGAGAACAAACTGAGGGTCGCTGGAGGTGTTGTGTGGGGGAGTGGGCTAAATGGGGAAGGGTCATTAAGGAGGATACTTGTTGGGATGAGCACTGGTATTAAATGTAGGGGTTGAATCACCGTATTCTACTGAAATCATTATTGCACTATATGCTAACTAACTTGGATGCAAATTAAAAAATAAATAAATAAGTTATTTTTCAAAAGTGACTTCCAACACCTACACTCAAAGGTAAAATACTAAAAACATTTCCTTTAAAATCAGAACCAAAGAAAGAATTCTTATTATCACTCTTACATAACACTGTAATAAAGGGGTCTTAGGCGGCATAGTAAAACAAACACAAAAATTAAAGGTATACAAACTGGACTAAAAAAAATCTACAGAAAAATTATAATTGCAATGAGTCATTATTAAAAGATCGATATGCAAAAGTCAATTATATTTCTATATGCTAGCAACAGGCCATTTAAAACATAATTTTTTAAAAGATACTATTCCCAATAGCAACAAAAATTAAAAGTTTATGCAATATAGCTACCTACGAAAGCTAACAAAAGATAAGCATGACCTACAGTGAGAAAATTATAAAATCTTACCAAAGAACATTAAAGAAAGTTTGCATAAATGTAAAGAATGTGAACAGGAAGACTCAACAGAGTAAAGTGTAGTTCTTTCCAAATTAGTTTATAAAGCCAGTAAAAATTTCAGTCAAAATTCCAATCTGAATTTTTCATGGAACTTGGTAAGCTTACTCTGAAATTTACATGGAAGGACAAAAGGACAAGGAAAATAAAGACACTGTTTCAAAACAACAAGAAGAGGGACGCCTGGCTGGCTCAGTTGGTCGTGTCTGACTCTTGATTTCAGCTCATGCCATGGTCTCACGGTTTGTGGGTTCGAGCCCCACGTCGGGCTCCGTGCTGACAGTGCGGAGCCTGCTTGGGATTCTCTGTCTCCCTCTCTTTCCGCCCCTCCCCCATCCTCTCTGTCAGAAGCTCTCTCTGTCTCTCAAAAAGTACACTTAAAAAAAAAGAAATAAAAGAAATAAAACAACAAGGAGGTTGGGGGCTTGCGAAGGTAATTGAAACATTCTGCTATCAGCACAGGCTAGACAAATTGATCAGAAGAGAGACCATGTTCTCATGGCTTTTGTTTTCTGGGGTTTATGATGCTTTAACGTCATCAGGTGATCAGAGCCTTGCTAATGCATGTGAGCAAGCCTTTCCTGGGCAAGCCAACCAACACAAACCCCATAATCCCAACCACTTCCTTTTTCCTTCACATACTAAGCCAATACTTCCTTTGCTCTGGTTCAGTCCAGGGCCAGATACTGGCCAACTAGGAACCACCTTTGCAGCCTGGAGCCCACCGAAATCATTCAAATTAGCCAGTCCTAAAATGCTTACCTTGCCTGATCAGTTTCTTCCTGCAAAACCCACAATAAAGTTGGGTGCCCATACTTTCCTCTCACTCTCATTCCCTGCTTGACCTTCATAATTCCCCATGCGACTCTGCATGGCATGAATTGGGAATAATAGGTAATAAACTCCCCTCTCAGGGTGCCTGGGTGGCTCAGTCAGTTAAGCACCCGACTCAATGTCAGCTCAGGTCATGATCCCAGGGTCATGGAATCTATCCCCACATTGGGCTCTGCACTGACAGTGTGGGGCCTGCTTGAGATTCTCTCTTTGCCTCTCTCTGTCTCTCTCTCTCTCCTTCTCTCAAAATAAATAAATAACCATTAAAAAAAACCTTGAGATGACACAAATATTGGAATTATCTTACCAGGATTTTAAAGCAGCCTTCATAAAATGCTTCAAGGAACAATATGAAAAGGTTTGTAGCAAACAACAACAACAACAAAAAATTAACGACTTACAAAGAAGTAGAATATGTAGAGAAGAGCCAATATATAGAATAGAATATAAAAGTAGAATATATAGAGAAGAGTAAATTTAGAAGTGAAAAAAATGCAACAGCTAAAATTAAAAAAAAACTCACTAGATAGGCTTGGCTTGACAGAAAAATTGAGAAGACAGAGGAAAGAATCAATCTACTTGAAGATAAAACTGTATAAATCACCCAAAACAAAACACAGAGAGAAAACAGAGCAAGCAAACAAACCAAACCAAACCAAAACAAAAAACAAATACAATCTTGGGGGGTTACAATAGAAGATCCAACATTTGTGTCATCAGAGTCCCTAAAGGAGAGGAGCATGAGGTCAGGCTGAAAAAGGTATTTGAAGAAATAGTGGCTGAAAATATCCCAAATTTGGCAACAGACACAAATGTACAGATTCAAGAAGCTGAGTGAATTCCACACAGGACAAACACACAAAAAAAATCCATGCCAAATACACATCATAGTCAAACTTCTGAAGATCTTTGTGCACCAAGAGATATCATCAAGAAAGTGAAAAGGCAACCCACAGAATGAGAAAAAATATTTGCAAATCTCATATCTGATAAAAGCTTGGCATTCAGAACATATAAGAACGCTTACAACTCAACAATAAAAAGACAAGCAACCCGGTCAAAAAATGGACAATGGGCCGGACTAGACGTTTCTCCAAAGAAGATATAAAAATGGCCAATAAGCGCATGAAAAGATGCTCCACATCGTTAGTCATTAGGAAAATGCAAATCAAAACCACACTGAGGTACCATTTCACGTCCTCCAGGATGGCTTCTAAAAACAACGTGGCGTAGAACGACAAGTGTTGGCAAGGATACGGTGCTACTGAAACCCTCAGACATTAGCGGGAATGCAACATGCCCCAGCTGTTGTGGAAAATGGTTTAGCCATTACTCAAAATGTTAAACACAGAGCTACCTTATGACCCGGCAATTCCGCTCCTAGGTGTATATCTAAAGGAATCGAAAACAGGTATTCAAAGACTTGTCCTTGAATTTTTATAGTATCACTTCTCCCAATATGCATGGGGTGGAAACAATCCAAATGTCCATCAACAGAAGAATGAATACATAAGCAGTGGTGTATTCATATAATGGAACATTAGTCACTCGAGTGTCAATACAAATACAGGCTGTAATGTGGATGGACCTTGAAAACCTTAAGCTAAATGAAAGAGGCCAGCCACAAAATATCACATCCTGAGTGTGCCATTTATAGGAAATATCCAGCAGAAGTAAATCCATTGAAACAGAAAGCAGATTAGTAGTTGCCAGGAAGGAGTTGGGGAGTTACTGCTTAATGAGGACTGAGTTTTATTTTGAGGTGATGAAATGTTTTGAAACTAGATAGTGGTGGTTTCATAGCATTATGAATGCTCTAAATGCCAGTGGATTGTGCACTTTAAAATAGTAAATTTTATGTGAATTTAATCCTAATAGAAAAATTTATGATTCTTGTCACTGTAGTATGAATATCCTTATCCTTTAGTCTAAGGATATACATAATGAAGTTTTGGGGAGAGAGTAAAAGATCATGATGTTTACAATTTAGTCCAAGAAAAAGATAGATAAAATTATTTAAAAAATGGTAAAATGTTAAAAATTGGTAAATCTGGGTGAAGGCCATATAAAATTATTTGTTAGAAAGAGACACCTGAGTGGCTTAGTGGGTTGAGTGTCTGACTCAGGTCATGATCTCAGGGTTGTGAAATCGAGCCCCGAGTTGGGTTCTGTGCTGAGCATGGACCCTGCTTGGGATTCTCTCTGTCTCTCTCTTTCTTTCTCTCTCTCTCTCTCTCCCTTTGCCCCCTCCCCTGTGAGCGTGCTCTCTCTCTAAAATAAAAATAAATTAATTCATTTTTAAGAAGAATTATTTGTTAAAACTTTCTTGGGATCCTTGGGTGGCTCAGTCAGTTGAGCATCCAACTGTTGATCTTAGCTCAAGTCATGATCTCACAGTTTGTGGGATCAAGCCCCCATTGGGCTCTGTGTTGACAGCATGGAACCTGCTTGGGATTCTCTCTGCTTTCTCTCTGCCCCTCCCCTGCTTAAGTGTGCATGTGTGCTCTCTCCCTCTCAAAATAAATAAATAAACCTTAAAAAAAAAAAAAAGAAAGAAAGAAACTTTCTGTACTTCCTGTAAGTTTGAAACGATCTTTTTTGTTACTTTTTTTAAAAGACACCAAGGAGAGAGTGAAAAGATAAGCCCACTGGTGGAGGATGTTTATAATGGGGGAAGCTATGCATGTGTAGGGTCAGGGAGTAGATGAGAAATCTCTGCACTTTCCTCTCAATTTTGCTGTGAACCCCAAACTGCTGTAAAAACAAAAGATAAGCCCAGATTACTAGAAGATGTGTGCTATAATTATGACTGACAAAGGATTAGTATCCAAAATATATAAAGAGATCCTGTAAATTAACAAGAAAAAGATAACCTAATAGAAAAATGGGCAAAAGACACGAACAGGCATTTCATAGATCAGAAAACACAAATGAGCAACAAACGTGTAGGAAGATGGTCAACCTTATTAACAACAATAAGCAAATTGTAGTTTTAGTGAAATACAATCTTACACCCACTACTTTGACAAACATTACATCTGGCAATACTAAATTTTAAAGAAGACTGAAAACGACGGATCTCTTAATATATTGTTGGTAGGAATGTAAGCTGGTGCAGTCCCTTCGTAGAGTGATTTCACATGATCTCCAAAGTTAAAGAGGTCTGTGTGCTGGACTATTGTAGCAATTCCATTCCTAGGTGTATTCATGCAACTAGAAAAAAATTCTTGCACGTGTACACAATGGATCCTGTATCACAATGTTTGCAGCAGCTTGTATTAGAAAAGCTTGGAAACAATCCAAATGTCCAATAAGTAAGGAGTGGATCGATATATATTTATAATAACTACACAACAGTGAATATGAATGAACTAGTGCTACAAATATTGCAAGAAGCCCAGGACATAATGCTGAATGACAAAGGGAAGTTATTCAGAAATACTTACGTGATGATATCATGTAAATAAAATGTAAAATCAGGAGACACTAAAGTTTGTGGATACTATAAAGAAAAGGAAAAGAAAGAAAAGTAGAAAATTCAGGGTAGTGGTTACCTTGGGGGGAAGGGAGGAAGGAGGGCTATATTGGAGTCTTGGAGTCTTCAACAGAATTGATTTATTTTTTCAATCTCTGGAGTGGGAATCTAACTGCTCATTACATAATTCTTTTTACCCTTTTAGATGCATAAGACATATTAGGATAAAATGTCAAAAATATTTTCAGGTTTGAGGGTGTTTTTCCGTCCACTTGGGCAAATCCGTCTGCATACGTGTCAACCCATTTGAACTGTGCTGATTTCTGCACCACAGCTTTTACGTGTGAATGAAAGTGTCACCAAAAAATGCCTCATAGGGACTCTCATTACAAAGCAATCATCGGAAAGTAAGCCTCTGTTTCCACGGGTGAACGGATGTCCAGGAGTCCTTCTGCGACACTGCGAGAAGAGACACTGGGGGGAGCTGTTTCACTACTCAGGTGCCTGGTTGGTTTTCCTCCCCTTTGGCAGCCTGATACAACAGAAAGGGCAACAGAATAGAAATTAGGAGGCTGGAATTCTATTTCCAGTTTTTCTGCTACCTCTCCGTGTGGTCTCGGGCAAGTCATATCCACTCTGCCTTGTTTCCTCATCTGTAAGATGAGCCATGTAGCCTCCTTCAAGAAGCCTTTCAAGATAGGAAATCCCATGATCAATAATTATAATAAATCATGCCTGGGCTCATGAACAGTGATAAATAGTGCCTGGTGCTTACAAAACCTTAACAAGTTCCAAGAGATTAAAATAATCTGGGGTTCTCGTACGGGAGGTACAACAGGAAACTCCTCTCCCTGAAATAGCTATACCCAAAAGCAAATTATAAATTAGCTAAAGTCAGTAAGGCTATATTCTGAAATGAAAAAGAAAAGCTGAACTTTCTAAGTAAATTCATATTTTCTTATAGAAAGGGAACACTACTGCTCATAATTCAGTTTGATGAAAATAAATTTACCTTTGTTATCATACTAGAAGCACTGTAACCAGAGTTTGGTTTCACTATCTCTTCCTGGGGCTCTTATGCCTCAAAAACTGGGTTCTCATACACAGAAAGAATCAGCATATAATCAATAAGATAAAGACACATTGATCATTAAGCATATTTAAGCATATCTACTAGGAGGTTAGCATTTTTATAGGGAGAATGTTAAATTACATTCCTTGTAAAGACAGCATTTAGTTCCCATTAGCATATGTTACAGGTAAGAACAAAGGGCTTATTAAGTAGTTATAGAATGTGTAATTTACTCTTCACTTTGACCCAACTAGAATATACAACTACTAGTGGGAATAGGGATGTTTTTCAATTAACTAAGAAATTATTATAGCGATGTTTAATGTCAGCTCTCCTAAAAACTTTACCTGCAACTCAAATGCACGCTTAATATATATTCCCTTTAATACATATTCCCTTGGCACACTGGGCCTTCTGATTGCAGCATTTGGGGTAGGCAATACACAGGCTAATTATAGGCTTACAAAGTATCTTATCAGCAATAATAGCAATGGAGACACAGAGAGTAAAAATCCTATTGAAGTCTTGGCACAAAGATATGGAAACAGACCTCAGAACAGGAAGCAAAAGGAGACCTGAAGTTTTCCTTACCTCTCTTCCCCTCTGCACTGGGTTCTGCACTGGTGGTAAGGCAGAGGGGACACAGACACAGACTGTCAGCATGTCCAGAGGCCAAAGAAATGGAGGTCAGGGGGCTGTGCCTGTAGAGGGGAGGTACTGAGGTGCTCGGTGGTTGAAGAATGGGAGGGGCAGGAGAGGGGACAGCATGGTGGCATTAGTGTGACCTGTGCCCTGTGTCCAAGGAAGAGAGACATGGCTGGCAAGTCTAGTGGTCAAGGAAGTGGTTTTGGGGATTATGCAGAACTGGTGGTGGCTGTTATGATGGGAGATTTGGTCACACTGAGAAAAATTTAAAAATTGAGCAAAAATGTAGATATAGGGGCGCCTGGGAGGCACAGCCAGTTAAGTGCCTGACTCTTGATCTCAGCTCAGGTCATGATCTCAGGGTCATGAGTTCAAACTCCACATGGGGCTCTGTGCCGGGCAGGAAGCCTACTTAAAAAAAATTTAGGGGTGCCTGGGTGGCTCAGTTGGTTGAGCATCCAACTCTTGATTTCAGCTCAGGTCACTATCCCAGGGTCATGGGATCAAGTCCTGAGTTGAGCTCCATGCTGAGCATGGAGCCTGCTTGAGATTCTCTCTCTCTCTCTCTCTCTCTCTCTCTGCCCCTCTCCTGCACTGGTGTGTTCTCCCTCTCTCTCTTTAAAATACATTTTTTTAAATGTAGATATATTGAGGATAATGAAAGCCAGGCGTCTCACTGTCATAGAAAGGGGAAAGGTTATAAGGAACACTAAAATGTTGGATTGGAACTGGAGATCAACATGAACTCATGGCTTTTTAATTTATTATATATATATATACACACACACATATACACGTATATGTGTGTATATATACATATATATGGGTATATATACGTATATACATATATATGTATATGTGTGTGTATATATGCATATATATACATACATATATATATATATATATATATATATATATATACATACAGAGAGAGAGAGATGAAAATAGTTTTAGATGTGTATGTGTATGTGTACATATATATACATTTATTTTTTAGCTCTATTCACTGAGAGGGCCTGGAAGCAATGACTCCCCAGTAGCAATGAGCTCCCTAAAGTCCTAGATTTTGGTTTCCAAATACCATCCTGCAGTAAAAGGAACCAAGGCTCCTTGGGCAGAAAAAGCACAAGAAGGGTCTGAAACATCTTGTGCCAGAGATTAAGAAAACCCTCAAGGAATAATGAGGACATGTTAAAAGGGCACAGTATCCATTTTGAAGGGGCTCCCACTCGCCAAATCTGGAACAATTTGAGCATTGAAATGATATCAACGAATAAATCCAACCTACTGAATAAAAAGGAATCAATGAGTCCATACTAATATATATGAATGAATGGATAAATGAGAAGGGGAGATCTTCCTTACAGTAGAATGTCAACTAATAAGTATAGAAGGAAGGATAGAAATAGAAAATCTTTGGGGCGCCTGGGGGGCTCAGTCAGTTAAGCATCCGACTCTTGATTTCGGCTCAGGTCATGATGTCACGGTTCATGGGATCATGCCCCACGTTGAGCTCTGGGCTGACAATGGGGAACCTGCTTGGGATTTCTTTCTCTTCTCTCTCTCTCTGCCTCTCCCCCTGGTCATTCTCTCTCTCTGTCTCTCTGTCTCTCTTTCTCTTCCAGAATAAATATACATTAAAACAAAGGAATAGAAAATCTTTTTTTCTTTTTAATTTTTTAAAGTAATTTCTCTGCCCAATATGGGGCTTGAACTCATGACCCCAAGATCAAGAGTCCCATGACCTACCAAGTGAGCCAGCCAGGCACCCCTAGAAATAAAAAATTTTAATGGGCTGTCGTCCTAATGGAAGTTGAATCAGGCAGTCATCATGGGTGCTAGGGCTACGTTTGAGGTTTGATGAGGAACACTATGTTGGTGTCATTTCAGAATATTTCCCCACAAAATACGGTTCCGTTACAAAGGGAAAAATGATGGTCTTTTGGAGAAACCTGACAAACACCAACTTTTCCAGGTGATTAAGGTTACCCTCATCACTGGGGAACAGGGTGACATGTTCCCTGGAGTGATGCTCCGAGAACAGCACAGCATCATGTCTGAGGAATTTCTGCCCAGAAAGCAAGGCCTCTATGAATAGTCAAAAGGAAAAATCAGACAGAAAAATCACCCTACAGAATGAAAGGCCTGTACTTTTTAAAAATAGTCAAGGGTATGGGGCGCCTGGGTGGCGCAGTCGGTTAAGCGTCCGACTTCAGCCAGGTCACGATCTCGCGGTCCGTGAGTTCGAGCCCCGCGTCAGGCTCTGGGCTGGTGGCTCAGAGCCTGGAGCCTGTTTCTGATTCTGTGTCTCCCTCTCTCTCTGCCCCTCCCCCGTTCATGCTCTGTCTCTCTCTGTCCCAAAAATAAATAAACGTTAAAAAAAAAAAATTAAAAAAAAAAAAATAGTCAAGGGCATGAATGACAGGGAAAGATTGAGGCACGGCTCATCCAGACCGAAGGAGGCTGCAGAGAAGCCATGTGCATTTTTGGATTGCTCATGGATCGGAAAGCAAACGGGCATTTTTGGGACAATTGGTGAAATTTGAAGATTAGACAGTAGCATGGAATCAATGTGAATGTCCTTATATGGAGCATCACGTGGTGGTTACGTAGGAAAGTGTCCTTTGGGGGTGGGCGGAGACATGGCGGGGAGCTAGTGGAGGGACTTCCTGTCTCCAGTTTGCTCTCAACCGGTTCAAGGACGCGATGGCAGGGCGCGCGCGTGCGCACACACGGAACAAGTGTGGTAAAGCTAACACCCTGGACAATCTGGGTGAAAGCAATATGGGAGTTCTTTATACCTTGTATTAATCTCGCCACTGTCCCTACCTTTGAAGTTATTTCAAAATAAATTATTTTTCAATGTTTCAAAAGGCAGGGGAAGGATTAGCATAAGGTGAAGAAGCGGCCTAGGAGGGCACATATGACTTTTTTTTTCTTTTTAAGGTTGGTCTGCCTCATTCAACACACAGCATTTACAGAGAGCAGTCTTTAATTCTATCTGTATATTTAATTATGTGAACATATCCGCAGGCACTCCGATATATCATTCTGCAGCACTTAGGAGTTCAATACTGAGGATTCGCTTGCCATTATATTATTTCTCATTAGGTATTTTGTTTTGTTTTTGTGGATAATTAAATATCATGCTTTGTACATAGTAGTGTTGATAAGAGAGGCGCCTGCGTGGCTCAGTCGGTTGAGTGTCCGACTTCGGCTCAGGTCATGATCTCGCAATTTGTGAGTTCGAGCCCCGAGGCGGCTCTGTGCTGACAGCCCAGAGCCTGGAGCCTGCTTGGGAGTCTCTGTCTCCCTCTGTCTCTCTGCTCCTCCCCTCCTTGCACCCTCTCTCTCAAAATAAATAAATAAACATTCAAAAATAGTATTGATGAGAGTGGTTCTTATTATACTTACATAGCTCCTCTCGCGTGCCATCAGTACTCTGTTTTATATATTGTAACTTAATCCTCGCAACGCTCTGCGAGGTTGAGTCCGTTATTAATTATCCTGATGTGTAGGTGAGGAAACTGACAGGTCAAGTGTCTTGTCCAAGTCGGTGACAGAGCTGGGATTTGAACCCGGGCCGTCTGGCTCTGGCGTCCATATTTTGGATACACATACTTTTTGTCTCCCGAGCTCATTTTTAAGTTTCTTGGGGACGGGGACTGTGGCTCCTGTTACACCTCTTCTCTTCCTCAGAAAGGTCTAGCACAACGCCCAGTATAGATAAATAGTTGTTAACTCACAGGCTGAGACTCAGGGGTGGAAGTTCTCTTGCAACCATTCCCTGGGTGGTCATCAATTCACTGTGAGCTAAGCGTTGTCTGTCAGGAGAATACATTAAGGTATGTCTAAGATACAAAGGAGGTGGTACAGAATAGGAGGTCAGAGAGAGGGAGATCACCAACATCCATGCACAACAAAGGCTCCCTTCGCCTCAGCCAACAAAGACTGAGTAACTCCCTCTCCCTCCCCGCGTATGCCTGCCATTGAATTCAATGCAGAGGATTCAAAGACATAGGTTTTCACCCTCAGCGTTTTACACGCGAAGCAAAAGCTCTTAGGAGGAGGGTGGGAGTTGGGGCTGACTGAAAAGGCCGCTTGCGAGGCGCAGACCGAGGGAACACATTTTTAGAAGCTCCTAGTGGAATGTGTAGGCTAGGTGACAAGAGAGAAGAGAATCTTCCAGGCTGGGAGGACTGAGTGAACTGGGGTTCCGGCAGGAAAGAGCATGTTGTGTCTGGGAAGGAACAAGGAGATGCCCAAAGGGGCCAGGAGCTCTGGAAGCCTACCTCCCCGGGGTCAGCTGCCCTCTGGGTATCCAACGTTTATTTATTTTTGGGACAGAGAGAGACAGAGCATGAACTGGGGAGGGGCAGAGAGAGAGGGAGACACAGAATCGGAAACAGGCTCCAGGCTCTGAGCCATCAGCCCAGAGCCTGACGCGGGGCTCGAACTCACGGACCGCGAGATCGTGACCTGGCTGAAGTCGGACGCTTAACCGACTGCGCCACCCAGGCGCCCCATGCCCTCTGGGTATCCAGTCCTTGAGTTAGTCTGCGCATGCCAACACCTTCACCCAAGGAACCGTGCCTGAGCCAGGGCGTCCATATGCCCTGGTTCGCCAGGACAGTCCTGCTTGACTCCTGGTATTCCCAAATCCCTTCTGGAAGCGTCCCCTTTCATTCTCAAGAGCATCTTGTTGGGGGTGTAGATGACATGGTCACCTTACTCAAAGGCCACTTCATGCAACGTGACATTGTAGATTATTCTGCCTCCCTAACACCGCAAATCCCATTTTCCCCTCTTTGGTAGAAGGGACTTAGAGCCTGTGTCACACACACGGGCTCTATTGCCTACTCTACCACTGGAAGCACTGGAAGTTGTGCCTGGCGTCCATCGGACAAAAAAAGTCCCCAGTTAAAAAAATATATATTGCCCTGGGGCGCCTGGGTGGCTCAGTCAGGTGAGCGTCCCACTTGGGCTCAGGTCATGATCTCACAGTCCCTGAGGTTGAGCCCCGTGTAGGGCTCTGTGCTGACAGCTTGGAGCCTGGAGCCTGCTTCAGATTCTGTGTCTCTTCCTCTCTCTCTCTCTGCCCCTCCCCCACTAATGCTCGCTCTCTCTCTCTCTCTCTCTCTCAAAAACAAACATTAAAAAATTTTTTTTAATTAGGAAAAAATTATCGGCCTGGGGTGCCTGGGTGGCTCAGTAGGTTGAGCGTCCGACTCACAGTCCGTGAGTTCGAGCCCGCCATCGGGCTCTGTGCTGACAGCTCGGAGCCTGGAGCCTGCTTCGGATTCTGGGTCTCCCTCTCTCTCTGCTCCTCCCCGGCTCGCACGCTCTGTTTCAAAACTATTTATTAAAAAAATTTTTTTGAAATATTGGCCTGACTTTCTGAGTGGTCTTAACCACCAGAGCAGTGGGCTGCATACGTGATTTGATACAAGACACACATACAGTATCACAAAGCTTCCAGAAGTTGACATAATCCAAATCTCAAAGTGGTTTGTATGCCACTGGAAGCCTAGGATGGGAGAGGAAAATAGGCGTTCATTTGTGTTTCAAAGAAATGCGGAAATACTACCTTTCCAGGTACTTAGAAGACTGTTAGGCACAGATCCCTGCTCTTCAGTAATTAAAGTCTATGGTGTTAGACAAGTATCTCAATAAACGCACTTTTACCACCTTTTATGTGGAAATTTAAATGCTTATTTACATTTACTTTAGAATTTAAAGTGGAACAGATGTCTTGAGGCCCTTCTGAGAATCCAAGTGGCTTATGTAAATCCTCCAGGGTCAAAACGTTTCATGCCATCACAGATTTTCTGCTTAATTCTATTGCCAATTCAAAATATTGATGTGGTTTTATTTCAGGTTTCTGTAAAGCAAGGACTGAAGGGCATTGGTCCCATCCGATGCATTTTAAATACTCTGGTTGTTTTTCCCCCCTCCATGTCTTTGCCGGAACTATTACAAAGGGTTTGTGTGTGTGTGTGTGTGTGTGTGTGTGTGTGTGTGTGTGGAAATGAGGTTTTCTAAATGGAAAAGATTCCTTTGATGAACCATTTGGAAGATTTTAAAAATTCTTTTAGAAAACCTGATAAGATATCAGAATTACTTCATCAAATTTGAGTTATGTTCAAATGGGAAGCTAAAGCTTATGGCATACTACCAGAATATTTACTTGGGGGTTTCCTTTTCATTTGTTGAAATGCAGCACGTAGTTTAAATATGAGACCAGGGGCGCCTGGGTAGCTCAGTCAGGTGAGTGTCTGACTTCGGCTCAGGTCACGATCTCATGGTTTGTGAGTTCAAGCCCTGCGTCGGACTCTGTGCTGACAGCTCAGAGCGAGGAGTCTGCTGCGGATTCTGTCTCTCTCTCTCTCTGCCCCTCCCCCACTCATGCTCTGCCCCCCTCTCAAAAATTAAAATACTAAAAACATTAAAAAAATTTTAGAAGAATTACTAGACCATATTTGCAAACTAACCTATTTGTCACTAGAGCTGCCCTGGCAGACTTGATGAGGTGAGCTTCGGGCTCCTAGTTTGTGCAAGAGCCTGTGACAGCTATTGAAGGGGATAAATGGCAATTTTAAGGGGAGGCCCAGGCATGGCCTTTGAGATCGTCCTTAAACCATCACAGGATTTTAACCAGAACAAAAATGGAGGGGGTGGCGGAGGGGGGGTGGGTAATAAGGCATCAGATGAAGTTACGGGACCTTCATCGTGTGTGGTAAGTTTGCATCTTGTTTCCAGGCATGATTCAGTCTCTGCTTGTAGATCTGAACTAGAGTCAGGAAAGGCCAGAGGCCCCGGACACTTAGGAGGATATTACAATTGTTGAAATAAAATTACAAAAAAAAAAAAAGTAATACGGTACAAGTTAGGATGTAGCAGAAAGAAAAGATGGATTTTCTTTCTTTTTTTTTTTTTTCCCCCTCCAGGAGGCTCCACGCCCAACGTGGGGCTTGAACTCAAGATGCTGAGATCAAGAGTCACGCGCATACGCTCTACCTACTGAGCCAGCCAGGCACCCCTGGGGGCTGGATCTTTAAAACTCATAACTGAAATCCGTAGGATTGGCAAGTGTTTACATGTGGGGGGCCATGGGGAGTGGGGGTTCCAAGATGACTCTTGAGGCTTTGAGCCTGGATGGGAAGGTGGTAAAACCATGAAGGTAAACAGAGGCCACAAATGCAGGTTTGGAGTCAACAGAAATGACTTTGGTCCCCATGTCCCACGTGAGGAGCTGGGAAGTAGAGATAGCCATGGGGGAGAAGCGTAAATACACTTATGTGATCTACGAAATGTTCATGATTATAAAATTTGTTGCATGAATGCAGGACAGAGGGGAGGGATGAAAGGACAAGGAAGAGGAGGGGGCTTTCCAGGAAGTGGCTGGTTAGGCAGGCCTAGGCCTCAGGGGAATGGGAGGCCAAGGGAAATGATGCGGAGCAGGAGGGGAGGGGGGCCTGCAGACCGATCTCATTTAGAGGCCAAAAGACGAGTCAGAATGGACACAGAGGTACAGAACCAAGAACTGGGCGAGCATGGTGTTGTTACAATTGAAGGAGGCAGGCGTCTCTAAATACAGAGGGACCGTGGTCAGAGGACTGAGAACGAAGTCCCTGGAGTTGACATCTTGGAGTTCATTATATGAACTAATTATGTGCCTCGTTCTAGCGCTTTCCCTGCATAGCCTTTCACTTGACACCCACCCTGTGAGGTAGGCAGTGCTATTAATTTCACGGAGGGGCTAGAGGACCGTGCTACTGGGGGGGGGTGGGGGGGGTGGGGGGGGAGAGGGTCTTGAGCCAGAACATGGAAATAGTTTCACAAAACAGAAACCTGCATTCAAAGGAGACTGTTTAAGCGAGGATTCTACCCCAGTCACAGAATGTAGCGATTTGCTATTTCCTTTCTTAATACACACGAAGAGTGCTAGTTCCTATATTTAATATATGGGTAAAAGTATTCATGCATTAGAAGTGTACATACTTTTTTGGGTCCCTTGTGTTTTTCTGATGAGAGAAGGATATTTCCTTTCAAAATGATAGTGGTCTTAAGCTCTGGATCACGGGAAACAAAAGGAAAACAGGGCCATGAGGACATACGAGCGAGCAAAGGAAATAAACACCAATCGTCGGGGTGAATTCTCTCAACTGTAGGGCAGAAGAATTTGGGGAGGGGAAGAAAATTCACTTTGCCCTTCTGAGGGAAAAGAGCGTCTCTGCGGTGGCCTTTGTGCGATGTGCTGAGGCCTCCCCCCCCCCCCTGGGGACACGGCGGGGGCTCCTGACAGGAAGGCTGTCATACGTGTATGTCTCCGAGAAAAACCCATTGCTGCGTGCAAGCTGGCTGCTCGTCTGGGCGGCTCTTTTCAGTCTAGTCAGTGCCCCTTCAAACCAGCTGCAAGCCTCATACATCCCTGAATATCAAGACAGGGTAGGAGGAATTTCTCCTTCTGTGTCCAAAGAAGCCCCCTGCCCCCTTCCCCAGGAGGGAAGGCCAAATCTTTGCTAAAAGGCTTCAAAATCAGGGAAACTGCCAGGGGAAGGAAAGGTGGTTGGTTGTTCATCAACCCTTGGCTTCGGCCCGTGGAGGAGCATTTTGATAAACCTGGAGCGATCGTGTGCCACTGCACGTTCAGCAGAACCGCTGGAGGGGATTTTAAATGAGCTCTCCAACTCAAAAATATTTGGGAAGCTTGAAAAGAGGTGCAGTCGTTAAAGCTATGCCCACTGGGGGGCCAAAACAATGAGGGGCAACGAGGAAAATCATACCTACCCAGGTTGTTTGGATAACCTAGTGCTTAGCCTCAGGTCGTCACTGCCCCCTGCCGCACACTCCCCTCAGCAACCCTGCCCGGGGATTAGGTGTTTCTGTGAAACGCCCAAGACGGAGTCTCCCCGGGAATTTAGCAGTTCTGCATCATCCCCTTCATTTGAATGGCCCCAGGGTCTACGAGGCTCCTCCAGTGAGGGAATTCAAATGTCTGATTCAGACCTGACCCGGAGAAGCAGTCATTTCGTACTTGACCTAATCACCATCCACTGACACAACAGAATTGCATTACAAGGGTAGGACTGAACCAGAGCTCCCACCTCTGACCGGATCGCCTGCAGTCCGCTAACAGCAGGTGGACACAGTCTACGAAGCAATGGCAAAGCTTACAAACCGAAGGGCCCGTTTTCTCCTCGCCTGGGCGTAAATGCCCCTCCGTGGAGGGCTGCGTGCTGGGAACCAGGAGAGCTTGGCCTGAGGCCACAACAGCTTGGCTGTGCAGCTTTGACCTGCGGCACTGGGCGGCTGTGAGTACACAAGCCTTCCTTTCTGGAATCTTGCACCCTGGCGCTGCATTTCATCAAAGGGCTGATGGAGTCCCTTCGGCTCCCGTCGAGGGCAGGAAACACAAGCAGTCCCAGGTCCGGGATAGGACTCGGAACGCATTGCACATCCAGAAAGGGTCTGGGGTAGCCACTTGCCCTGCGGCACCCTGGTGCTAACTGTCCCACTCTGGGGTCGGTGGGGTCCGTCTCCAAGCCCTGCTGCTCTTTCAGATGAGGCCAGCCACGCCGGACCTAGGGAAAACTTTCAGAACCTGCACCTCTTCCAGTACCAGGCATCACAGGGGATTTTTCAGAAGGCCCAGGCACTTATCTTATTTGTTAAACTATTCCATTTGGGGGCGCCTGGGTGGCGCAGTCGGTTAAGCGTCCGACTTCAGCCAGGTCACGATCTTGCGGTCCGTGAGTTCGAGCCCCGCGTCAGGCTCTGGGCTGATGGCTCAGAGCCTGGAGCCTGTTTCCGATTCTGTGTCTCCCTCTCTCTCTGCCCCTCCCCCGTTCATGCTCTGTCTCTCTCTGTCCCAAAAATAAATAAACGTTGAAAAAAAAAAAATTTAAAAGAACAGAGATGCATTGGTGGCCTTCAGTACGTGGTAGTTCTATTATTTGACTGTGGCTCATAGAGGACTCCTAATAACTCTTTATCGAATGAAACAGCCTTGGAGTTGATCGTAGGAGTCTTCAAGCCCACCCCCTATGATTTCAAGCCAGACGCCCCTACAGAAGAATGCTGCACATGGGGCAGGGGCCACTGGAATGGGAGCCCCGGGATCCCAGAGACCACAGCCCTCCACCTCCCCTGGGGCCCGGAAGAGACCAGCTGGGGTCAGCGCCTACGAAGTCGGAAGGCAGTAAGCATAGGAATTCAGGAAGGTACAGTTGGCTTCATCTTTCTGAATGCATTTGAAATCATTTAATCCGAACAAAATCATTGCCAAATGTATTGATTGAGGCAAAGCAGGGGTTGAGACCTCAAAGGAGACGGGAAAACTACCTTCAGGAACTTCTGGTTTTAGAAATCAAACCCACGGGGCGCCGGGGTGGCTCAGTCGGTTAAGCGTCCGACTTCGGCTCAGGTCACGATCTCGCGGTCTGTGAGTTCGAGCCCCGCGTCGGGCTCTGGGCTGCCGGCTCAGAGCCTGGAGCCTGCTTCCGATTCTGTGTCTCCCTCTCTCTCTGCCCCTTCCCCATTCATGCTCTGTCTCTCTCTGTCTCAAAAATAAATAAACGTTAAAAAAAAAAAATTAAAAAAAAAAAAAGAAAGAAATCAAACCCAGATTTGGTTCTGGTTAATAAGAGGACAGTGCCTCCCCTCCGGCTTTCCACCTGTGGGGTCACTGGCATGGACAATAGAGTATTGGGTTCCTTTGGCAGCCCAGGGGTCTAGTCTCCAGGCTCCGTGTGAAAACGGGCCATATGGATATTTCGCAGGCCACCCTGCCGCATAGATCATACCAGACAAGGTTCGAATGAGTACACAGTTGCTCTCTAACAGCGCAGCTTCCGACGGTACCTTTAGCGTCATCATCCTGAGCTCTGTCCAGCTCTCTGGGTCCATTCATCACAGGTGATGCCCTGGGAGGTGAGACCAAGAGTTGCACCAACTTTTTTTCATACGCTTTTCTGGTGGAAGCTGAAGAAGAATGCAGAGAACACAGTCAGTGGTTCTGTTTGTGTATACGACCTCTCTGCGTTCAAGGTCTTTCACAGAGAAGGCGCTTTTTCTTGTACCTTACGTGGTTGGTGAATCATGGCTTTTACAATCGGGTCGACCCCACAGCTGCTCTCCTTTCCTTCCACAAATACTTAAGGTGGGGGCCTCTGTGGATTAGCCACGGAGGCAGGCATTGGACACATCTGAAAGTAAGACTGATAAAACCGTACATCCTATCTATGGGGAATATGAACAAGAAATACACAAATAGCTAACATGGCACACATACTAGAAATGAAACAAACGAACAAACAAAACCCCACCCAACAGGGTGATATCATCAAGAGTAACTTGTTTTTCCTTGTTGGAAAAAAACAATTCTTTTTCTCTGGCTCCTTATTTAGTAATCCACATGTAGCATCAGGACGTATTTATCACCTCTCCCCTGTTTATGGTTTTTTGTGTACAAAAATTTGTTTTGTATTTCCATTTTGAGGGCTTTTATTGCATATGTTCCTTCCATTGTAACTGATTTTAAATCGCTGGAGGTAGTTTGTAAGCGATAAACGACTAGTCTCTAATATTTGCTGCGTACGTACGTAATATCGGGCCAGGTGAATATCCAAGCTTATTAAGTTTGTTCTGTAATTCATAGTCACTCAGACACTTCACATCCACCATGGTGATAGATGTTTGGTCTCTCAGACAGTGGAATCTTTGAAAGAGGAAAACATTAAATTCATGAAGACAACTTCCAAATAAGCACGAAAACTTTACCAAAAGTCCACAAAAGTGCTTCACCCCAATGTCTCCAGGCTCGGAGGCACAGAGGCAAGAAAGCAAAAATCACCGTTTTCCGCCATAAATCTCTCTTGGGTTCAATTGCCTCAATGCTAAGCTTTGGGTAGGTGTCACTTTCCCCAATGCCTTTGGGGTTCAATTATTTCTAACTTTGCTACTCAACTCATGTGAGAGAAGTCTTCTGCACAAAATGAGCAGACGAACAAATGTTTCCATTCCTACTTAGGAACTCTGAGTAAGACTCACGCTCTGAGAAGATAAGAAGTTAATTAAATACGAAAGAGCTGAGAGAGATTTTTTTAGTGAGTTAAATAAAAGTTATTTATCCCTGCCCTCCTTTTGATGAGAGTACAGAGAGTCCAGAGCATTCAGTTCCTGCTAACAGTAGTAGTTTTCACACTTGTAATTTAACTCTGAACGTAACGAGATGGTAGTTTTTAATTAACCGCCAACAGACTTGGTAATTGCTGAATTGGCATTTGGAAAAAGTCAGCTATTCATTCTCTGGCACATAAATTGATTTATATAGGTTTACCCAAGTCTTGATCGGCTTTCCAGACCTACGCTAGCCTCAAATTCAATCACGTTTATTCACTTGATCCCTTCATCACCGCCCCCCCACCCCCTAAGGACCCCTCCACCTACTTAACAAAATCCTGAAAAAGATACGTCTGTCAATCCTTTTAACAGAGATTTATAATTTAGGAGCTTGTTTATTGTACCTCACTTCTATCATGTTTCCATGCTTTTTAATATTGCAGTGAAAATGACTCAAGACAATTACTCAGCACAAGAGAATCTGGACCAATTTTAAGTAATGACTTTGCCTTTATTGGTGATCAATCAATGTCCAATTAGGAAGAACATTGTATACAAGCTAGAAGAAGCTGTGAATTGTCATGTACATCAGGGTTGTCTGAGAATGCCTAGCTTTCCAGTTTTCCACTTTAAAACTATACTTTTGACCAGAGTCAC
This sequence comes from Leopardus geoffroyi, assembly GCF_018350155.1. Lineage (NCBI taxonomy): Eukaryota > Metazoa > Chordata > Mammalia > Carnivora > Felidae > Leopardus > Leopardus geoffroyi. Next base: position 25,809,518 of record NC_059338.1, on the reverse strand, counting down.
ATTCTGGCACCACAGTAGGTGCTTCGTAAAAGGGAGTTTTCTTTTCTATGTGTTGGGGAAGCTGAATTAAAAATTTTGGCTACCAGTAAACAACCTAATATAGAAAGGAAAAGGACAATGCGCCCCAGACTTTTTTTTTTTTTTTACTAGAAGCTAGCTTAGGCAGATCCTGTGACACTTGTTCCCAAGAACAGCTGTCTGTTGTTTCACCAACTTCCCCAAAATAACCTCCAAAAGAACCCTCATCAATTTCAAGTGACACTAGACAATTGCCTAGAGGGAACACGCATATGGAAGAAAATATTCAAATGGAATCTAACTGGATGATTAATTCACTTACCCCTTTACATGGTTGTCTAAAGTCTATGCAGTTGGGTTGGTTACTAAAGCCGGGTGAGTTTCACCCAAGGGTTTCTACTAGCAACCAACCCCTTTTTGCCTGTTAGATATCATGGTGATCATAATACAGACAGTGTGACATCAGTCAACCCCATAGCAACAGACTGATGTGGAAGTCAGATGATTAATTTAACCTAAGTTCAGACAGAAGGAGGCACTGGTTGATTTTATGGGCAGCCTGCCACGATGAAATGTCAAGAGATGCAGAGAAGTTATCATTATGTACAGGAAGTGAAGGGAAAGAGATACTACGGCACCAAACAGTGCCAGGAAACTGGGAAGATAAAGGAAATATCAGACAAACTCAGGTGCCAAGGTCATCATCAAAAGATCGACAGTAGTAGATGGGTGATTTGGCCATGTACTCTAGGGAAACTGAGAAAGTGGGAGAAGCTATATTAACTTGCCAAAGAATCCCTCATTTAAGAATGAGGAGATCCTTCAGACCATTAGCTTGAGTCTTTTTAAAAAGACCGCTGAGACTTTAAAAACAATTATGTAAGATGAAATGTAAGTACGAGAAAACACACTGTCTTAATTAAATGCCAGGGATGGGAGGGAGTCACCTGAAAGGGTTACACGGACAGCGAACCAGCCTGTCCGGAGTCAAATCCCGGCTTTGCCTCTTACCAGCGGGGTGACATCAGGTGAGATAAGTTACTAACCTCATTATGTCTCCTTTGCCGCCTCTGTAATGGGGATGACAACAGACCCACCTTACAAGGTTGTTACTGGACGTCAAGGAGTGTACAATACACAAGAAATGCTTAGCACATAGTAAGCCCTGTCTAAATGTTTCCCATTGTTCTAATTATTCGTGAGCCATGTCCTCAAAGTTTCCACACCGAGTCCCTTGCTCAGGAGGCCCCATCCCATTTACACTCGCCCATGGGACTCTACCATTTCAACACCATCCGGATTCTGGGAAAAGATTAAGCAATTTTGCGTGTATTGTCAGGGAGGCTCATTGAATGATTCCAGGCTGTGGTTCTGAGGGCTACAGCTCCAGAGTTTCTGAATAGAGCATCAGTTTCCAAACAAACATGTAATGCAAACATTTGCCAACATCCAAACATTGGATTCACCAAACAAAGACTTGGAAAATTGACACATTTGTTTCAATCAAAGCAAATAAATGATAGGCTTGGGTTATTAGGATGCATACGCATTTTGTTTACATTTCCGGGAATTGCTTTCGACAAAAAAGCAGCCAGCAGGTGGAACTGCTTCCATTTAAACAGTTAGACTATTAGGATGAAACAGGCATTTCTAGAATATTTTCTTAGACCTCTGCGGTTTCAAAGAAGCTAGGTTGACAAAGGATTCAATCAGATGATCTGATTGGGTTGAGCCTCCTATTATGCACAAACTATGCTGTCTGAAATTATTCCCCTGTAGATCCCACCCAGCATCTCCGTGATTCTATTCTCAGCATTATTCTGTTTAAGAAATCCTGTACTCTGCAGTATCCGGAAATACTCGGTTTTGATGGTTGCAGGAACCATTACTCTTGGTTTTATCTGTGAAGTCCCGGGCATTAGCTTGTTTTTTTGTTTATTATTCCTCCCATGGCTGTAAAGATATTTTATTCCATTTCTTGAGGGAAACAAGTTTTAATTGCCAATTGACGAGGTATTCAACATGATAAGGTATCTAAACCCTGAGAGCTTCCTCTTTTCATTAAAATGTAGATCCAATTTCTTTTCCCTTAATGCCACATGCTGTTATTAAACTGAAATAACGGAAATAGTAAAAGCCAGATGTCACTTCGGTCTCAGGTTTGACGTGGGGCACAATTTCCTCTCCTCAAGTTTAATCTGCCGTTATTTACTAACCCCATCCTTTGGAAGAATGCACAATTTAAATGTAAATGCAATTTACATAGGGGAGCAGATAGATTTGCAGTTTCAATTGCCAATAACCATTTGCAAAGGGGGAAATCAACTAAAGCAAAGATCAGCAGCTGTCAGGCTGAAGTCTGCATCACTTGCCATTATCCTAGACTTTCCTCCTGAAGACACCTGCCTCTGAGCCTCAGCTAGGCGGGCAGAAGGAAGTGGAGAACCGAGGCATTTCCCCAGATATTTCAAACTGCATTTACTATTGACTAGGGGAGAAAAGAGGAAGTTTGGGTTTCAATGTGCAAATTCAATTGGCATCATCATTGGAGTCATTAACTGAGTCATCTCTTTCAACAAATATTTATTGATCATCTCCTGTAGGACAGACAACATGCTTGGCCTAAATTAGAAAATGGTAGAGGGGCACCTGGGTGGCTCCGTCAGCTGAGTGTCCGATTCTTGATTTCAGCTCAGGTCATGATCTCACGGTTGTGTGATCGAGCCCCGTGTTGGGCTCCGCGCTCAGTGTGGAGCCTGCTTAAGTCTCTCTCTCTCTCTCTCTCTCTCTCTCTCTCTCTGTCTGCCCCTCCCCTGCTCACTCTCAAAATAAATAAATAAATAAACAAACATTAAAAAAAGAGAAGCTGGTATAGGAGAATACAAAGATACAGCCCTTCATTTAAAGAGCTCATTGTCTCCTTCAAGAGAAACAAATGATTTCGAGAAAATAAGGTAATCTGTTAACAGAGTGCTCCTGTAAACCCACATTTGGAAGCCCTTAGGGTTGAAAGATTCATTTAGACTGAGACTTCCAGAATGATCAGTCGTTTGCCCTATAACAAGGGGGCTGAGGACAGCCTGTTCTAGGAGTATGGTGATAGAAGAGACAAGAGGAAAATGAGGGGGGGGGGGCAGTAGGGGAGCGGACGGGTCAGGGCCAGCTTCTGAGCCGTGCTGAGGAGTTAACCCTTCACCTCTAGGCACATTTGGAAGTTTGTAAGCAGGACTTGGCAAGATTACATTTGTTGGACGCTGGCTGTAGGGCTCTGTGTTTATGCATCCGATACGATTTAGGGTGGATTCGGAGTGGATGTGAGTTCATAGTGCAGAGTCTGGAGGCTATTCGAAGAATTGTTACAACAGTCCAGAAAAGAGAGGATTCAGACTTGGACCAGGCCAGTGTGGGGGAGGGCGGTAGAGGAAGTCACATGACTCATGAATGATTTAGGAGCTGGAAGAGCCAGGGCAGGGTGTCTCTTTGGATGTTTCGCCCCTTGACCTCACTCTTACGGGCACGAACTCCATCTCAATCTTTTGTCTCAGCCATGAGCCCACTTGGAGTTTGGTCTACACAGCACTGATGCTTTAATTATTCTGTATTCGTCTAGTCAGTGCTTGATTATCCACACTACTTGAAGGCAGCAGCATTGCAGACAACCCATAACTCTTCTATTTGGCTTCGGAATTAATTGCACCTTTTAGAGCAAATTTGCCTTCCTAATTAATCTTTCTTAGGCTAATATTAAAATTAACTAAGGGGTACCTGGGTGACTCAGTCGGTTAAGCGTTCAGCTTCGGCTCAGGTCACGATCTTACGGTTTGTGAGTTCAAGCCCCGCATCGGGCTCTGTGCTGTCAGCTGGGAGCCCGGAGCCTGCTCCGGATTCTGTGTCCCCCCCCCACCCCAAACACACACACCCTCTCTCTGCCCCTCCCCCGCTTGTGCTGTCTCCAAACAAAACATTAACAAAATTTTTAATGAAAAAAAAATCAAATGAACTAATATTCTCCAAGCCCAAAACAGCTGGGCAGGGGAAGGGGCGAGCAGGGCTGAACAGCAGGAGAAAGCCACTTCACCTTAAAATTCAGGGTGAATCATCCACAGGGGCCATGAGCTGGGTCTAGCTCATTGAGAGGTGGCCATATAACTAGAGACTTCAGGGGCGCCTGGGTGGCGCAGTCGGTTAAGCGTCCGACTTCAGCCAGGTCATGATCTCGCGGTCCGTGGGTTCGAGCCCCGCGTCAGGCTCTGGGCTGATGGCTCAGAGCCTGGAGCCTGTTTCCGATTCTGTGTCTCCCTCTCTCTCTGCCCCTCCCCCGTTCATGCTCTGTCTCTCTCTGTCCCAAAAATAAATAAACGTTAAAAAAAAAATAATTTAAAAAAAAAATAACTAGAGACTTCAGTGCTTTGGGGGTTCGGTTGCCAAGCACCTACTATGCACTGAGAACCTGGCTGAGCCTGAAGATGGGAAGATAAACACAGCGAAGTCTCTGTTATTAAGGAGCTGCCTGTTTAACGGGGACAACGGAGGAGTAAACAGATCGTTTAATCAAATGCAGTCAGGGCTCTGGCGGAAGCATCTTCTCAAGAGAATAAGGCATGAGCAAGGTTAATGGAGAAAAAACAAAAACAAAGTTGTATGAAACAAAGAGGGGTGGGGCGCCTGGGTGGCTCAGTCGGTTAAGCGTCCGACTTCAGCTCAGACTTCAGCTCAGGTCGTGATCTCGTGGTCCATGAGTTCGAGCCCCAAGTCGGGCTCTGTGCTGACAGCTCAGAGCCTGGAGCCTGTTTCAGATTCTGTGTCTCCCTCTCTCTGACCCTCCCCAGTTCATGCTCTGTCTCTCTCTGTCTCAAAAATAAATAAAGGTTAAAAAAAAAAATTTTTTTTTAAACATAGGGGGGGAAAAGTTGCCTAATTGCTGTTTTATAAACACACCAGCAAATACGCTTTTAATAAAATGTGTGCATGTAGTTTCTTCTTCCAGTAACTCAAGTTGGCGAATTATGGTGTGGTCTTCCCTAGTGATTAAAAAAAAAAAAAAAAAAAGTTTACTTCTTTTGAGAGAGGGAGGGAGGGGCAGAGAGAGAGGGAGACAGATAACCCCACATAGGCTCTGCACAGGGCTCGATCTCATGAACTGTGAGATCATGACCTGAACAGAAATCGAGATGCTTAACCCACTGAGCCACCCAGGCGTCCCTTCCCTAGTGATTTTTAATTGTAATATTTCAGCACCAAGATTCCCTCCAAGCTGCCATGGAGGGGTGGGGGCACAGAGCAGCCCCACTCAAGGGCAACCAGGACAACTCCACCCCTGCCTGCTTTACATGTTGAGCTCCTGTGAGGACTACCTTTAAAGGAAGAGAAAATGGCCCTAGACCCAACATAGGTCTAGCCTCTAGCCCTGTTACGAAGACAAAGCAAACCTTGGATACTGACAAATCATGATCCGGAGGGCTCCCTTCCTGGTGTCCTGTAAGTCCTGCCTACAGAGATTTATTGTGCATAAACCTGAAAGAAATAATCTGTGGGTGACAGAGGGATAACTGAAACGTGTTTTTTGTCCTCAAAGGGATCAAGTTCTAGGTGGAGAAACCAAAAACAGGCAAGGGAAAAGGTAAATCAAAGTTCATAATCGAATACCAACACAGTGGTACCCATGGGTGCCCCAGGAGTTCGGAAGCAGAAAAGAAAATCACCATTGGTTGGGGGGTGGTAGGTGTTCAGGGAAAGCTTCCTGGAGGAGGTGGAATTCAGAGTGCAAGCTAACGCGTAGGCAAGGTCTAGGTAGGCAGGAAGCATGAGGATGGGCATCCTAGGCGAAGACACATCGTGAACAAAGGAAAATGGAGAAGGAACGGAGTAGGCTGGCCACAGCAAAGGATTGCTTTGAGAAGTGGAAAGATACAGTTGAACCAGAGAGCCCTAAGATTTCATAGTAAGGTGTAGGCCCCCAGGACCCTTCTTCCTCCAGGATCCTCCCATTCTGGGGCCCGCTGATGCCAATAATGGGTTGCCCCTCGAGGCCGCTGACAGAGGGAGCTCAGTGATGACAGCAGGGCCATCAGGAAGACGAGCCTGACAGTGCAGGCCAAGATGCATTTTGGAAGAAGAGACACCCTCAGGGAGGGAGATGCTGTGGGTTCTTGGCCCTAGTCTCTCCATGAAATGGTCATGAACAGTAGTGAAGGGAAAGCACAGAGCCCTGGGAGTGCCAGAGTCCCAACCAGGAGCTCAGAGGCCACCAGAGGACCTTGAGAGGCAAATGCAGAGTGGTCAGGAGTGTGGACTCTCCGGTCAGACTGCCTCTGTGCCCCGGACCGGCCACTTACTATAAGCTCTGTTCCCCCGGGCCCTGGCTTTCACGTCGATAAAGTGGAAACATAATAATAGTACCTTCTTTACAGAATTATTGAGGACTGAATTAGTGCATCTCAAGTGCTTAAAACACTATTTTCACTGAGTGCCCACGGGTAAGTGCTCCAAAGTGTGAGTTGTAAGTAAAGCCCCGTTACTATGCCAAGGCATTAGGGTCCTATCCCAGGGCTCTTGGTGGGGAGGGGACACAGGTGTGACAGTGTCCCAACCTCATTCCACGTCCTAGCCCACCCATCCTCTGGAAGCCAGAGAAACGGCAAGCAACTTGTCCTCCTCTAAAGAACCATCAGGGATCTGCTCTTCCTCCAAGGAACGCTTGAGAGAGAGAGAGAGAGAACGAGAACGCACTGGAGGGGATGGGCTTACAGCGCAGGAGGGGGAGAGGGTTCATTCAGCACCAGGAACACTCACCAAGGAGCAGCCACAGTTAATAAAAGACAAGACAAACCAGGTGGAGAGGGCATGGTGGGAGATCCAGTCCTCTCCCTCAAACCCAGGAAAGGTCAATACCCGTGGCTTAAAGGAGGCTCTGCAGGAGTTTAGGACAGCACAGAAAGATAATCAAGGTGGAAGCAAAAGAAGAAAGAACAAGCAGGAACATAAAACGGAGCAAAGCACGAGGCTAAGGGAGAAGGGAGCCCTAATGGCCTGTATACACGTTTAATGTACTTGCAGGAGGATTTCTAATTTGACCTAGCTTTCCAGCAGCCACGCAAAAATTGTCCATTCCATACTCATAAAATAAAAACAAAATAACTGTCCCAGAGAATTCTATCTGTCCCTGGTACTAAGAAGCGTAGATGTTTCCTGGGGATCCTCTGAGTGTGCAGAGCAATGGGGTGACAGCTGCAGGGCGAGGCTGCAGGTTGGCGGGGGTAGGGGGCGCTCAGTGAAGGGTCCCGGGGGCACCAGGAGCTCTCAGCTTTATCCTGAGGACGGCGGGGGCCAATTTTTTTTTCCATAATTTTTAAACCCAATTAATTTTAAACAGTTTCCAGCAGAAGGAAATTATAAGCAAATATAAAGTGAAAATATAATGAAAGTCACACATACCCTTCACTCTGCTTCAATAGCTGTGAACGCTTTGCCTGTCACCAAAGGGCTTTGAGCAGGGGAGTGACATGATGACATTTATGTCTGAGAGAAATGCCTCCAGAAGCCTTGGAGAGAAAGACAGGAGTGGTGCAGGACTGGACATGGGTGTCATTAGGTTGAGGCTGCAGCGAACGTTCATTCATTCATTCGTTCATGCATGCATTCATTCATTCATCCAACAAATACTTCCTGAGTCCTAACACATGCCTGGCAGTGTTCTCAGTGCTGTGGATTTAAAGGTAAATAAAGTAACGGGGTTCCTGCCCTCCTAGAGCTTATGTCCTAGGAGGAGAAAGCAGACAAGCAAGTGAAGCGAACAAGAAAATTTGGGAGTGTGACAATGAGACAGACTGATGTGACAGAGAAGGTCTTGGGGGGGCGGGGGACTAATTCAGCCTGGGTGGTCAGGGAGGGTCAGGCTTGCGTTCCCGCAACAGGAAAGCCAGCTGGCTGCAAGAGTGGGGGAGAGAGGAGACCAGAGGGACAGGGCGAGAAGGGGTGATGGCTTGGACTGAGGTGGTGGCAGTGGAGGTACAGAGAAGTGCATTTGGGGGGACAGTTAGGAGGGAGAGCCAACAGGACTTGGCGATGGATCGAATGCAGGGGCGTCAGGAATCACTCTCTGGCTCGAATTGAAGGATGATTCCTGGCTCCAATATGTAGGCAGACAAGGGTGCCCTTTACTGAGACAGAGAAGAGGGGTAATGGGCAGAGCTCGGATCCCCAGGGGACCCCCTCACAGCCTTTCAAAGTGAGGGCCTGACAAAGCGAAGCCACTTCTATCACCAGCTCCAGTCAAGAGATCGATTATCCATGGAGCTTCTGGATCAGACGGTTGCCTCAGGAAATTCCAAGGGATCACCGCCATCACCCCTAACCCCCCAAAGCTGGTAGTAAGCCACCGCCACTTCCGATCACGTAGAGAGTATGGAAGGATGCTTGCCTGGGCAGTGGACAAGGTGATGGAGATACCACAGCCTCTGGGGGAGGGTGGGAACATTGAACTGAACCAGAGGACTATGGTCTCCATGGTGATGTTTCTATCATGATAGCAGGGGTCCTGTGAAGCCACGTCTGTGTCTCACGCCATTTTGGGGCTGGGCTGATCTCAATGCCCCCCATCTCAGGCGGTTACGAGGGCTGAGATTCAAAAGGAGCAGGGTTTTGCTGCTTTTGGAATATGCAGGACTACGCAGGTCTGGCTACAGGGAAGCCTAGCATTAGAATTTCAATCCTGTGACTTTTGCATGGTGCACAGATTAGAAGGGACACAAAAGGTGGCCTGTGAAGACAGTCGGGGCAGGGAGGAGAAAGATGTCCCCCAATGCAATCTAGACAGGAGACCACAGTGGCTAGGCGGGTGTCTGTTTCTGGAAATGACTCCTCCAACTCTCCTTCGCCCCATTTTTAGCTATTATCAGTCCTTGCAACACCTTGCCCTAGAAGGGCATTTTTTTTTCAGCTGTCTATTTTTGGGGGGAGGGCAGGGACGGGCATTCGGAGTCATTGTCTGGGAATGAATCCTGGACAGCAGGAGGTTGCTGCTCTCACTCCTCGTCCCCATCACCCCGTCATCTGTCACCCAGCGAGGGCCGCAGGCAGCCGGGCTGCGGACTGCCTAATGAAGACAGAGAGGTGGTTCCGGCTGTGCACAGGTGCCGCTTCCCCATTACCAGAGGTGACATTCCGAAACACTCCTCATTACAGAGCAGACATTGGACAGGGCTGGGACACATATTGATGGCAGCAGGGCCAGCCAGCGTCTGTCTCAAATCCCACTGCCCCTGAGAGAGCAAGCGAGAGAGCCAGAAAGAGGCGTCATGAGTGTCAAAAGCACAGGCCCCTCACTTTGCAGAGAGAAATTCATTCTTGCGCGCATTTAGGGCTAAGTCATTCTCGCCCGCACACCCAAGGGTCCCTATCTTCAGGCACCCCCAGCGCCGGCCAGCTCCTGAAGAACCTCCAGCTCCTTGCGTCCTGGGAAAGGCTGGTGGTGTGAATGGCTGTGGGTGGGTGGGGGCTGGTCCTCGGAATCAGACCTGGATCTGGAATGGGGCCCACGATGTAGCTAGGGGCGATGCAGGCAGGCCAAGGAGAAGAACTTGCAGACTGAGGGCGATCGGGGAGGGCGCAGGGGGAGACCCACAGTCGTGGCGCCTCCTGTGCAGCAGACAGTAAGTGGACAGATCTCCAGCTGGGCTGGGCTGGGCTGGGCCGCGCGTTCCCCTTCGGGGACGGCCGGGAACTGCACACGCGGCCCGCGCCGACGGCTCCCGCTGGCGCCGTAGCCGCGAGCGAAGTGGCTGACGCCGGCGGGGGGGGGGGGGGGGCGGGGGCTCGCCGCGGCCCGGACACCCCCGCCCGCCGCTGTGCGCACGCGCGCTCGGCCCGGCCGCCCCCGCCCGCTTCTAAACCCGCAGCAGACGGAACTCGACTTAAAAATAACTATTTTGACAGTTCAGATGTAAATATGTGAACGACGCGTGGGGCTGTTTTTCCTTCACACTTCCCCTCACCCCCTCGCTCCCTACCCCAGCCTCTACTCGGCTGAGGCTGAGATGATGGGAGAGCGCCGCCTGCAGGACGCGCCCCAAAATGTAGCGGAGGGCGGGGCGGCGGTGGAAAGTGACCGGGTCCGAGAGCACTAGGCCCCTTGCGGGGGAGGCGGGGGGGGGGGGGGGGGGGGGGGGGGGGGGGGAGAAGGAGGGAGGGGGAGGAGAAGGAAGAATCAGATGTTGGAAGATCCCCAGCTCGCTTTCGCCACGCCCCACGACACTGCATTTAGAGGCATCCGTATCTATTTCTCGTCTGTTACCGGAGAGAGGAGAAGTTATCTAGGATACAAGTGAGCTAATGTAATAATTCCTGACCTCACCATACGCGTCTTCAATTCAACTTGAATTGTGTTTACTGAATCTCTATCGTGTTTACCGACTCTCTGGCTCTATCCGGTACCGACACTGTGCCGGACGCAGGGGACGATGTGAGATATGCAAAACTTTTTGCCATCTGTAACTCTTGTTTCAGGTGACCCTTTGGGTTAACTCGTACCCCTGCTTGGCGCTGGGCCCTGAGCTAAGGAAGCGCTTCAGCACATGCTGTCCTATGGATCCTCACAAAAACTTGTGGGATGGGCGTTATTATCTGCATTTGACATATGCCAAACAGAGGTTTGGGGAGATTGAGTTCTCCAGGCTACCACAGCTAGGGAAGAGAATTGAAATCAGAATGCGAGTCTGGTGCTGTTTCCCCCAGAGCCAATTGAGAGGAAGGGAGGTAGAGGTCCACCCATCCTACAAGCAGGGAAACCGAGGTCCAGACAGACAAAGACGCGTGTCTGTCTTACCACCAACAAGCACCTTAGCTGGAGCAGAGCCAGGACAAAAACACAGGAGCTTTAGGATTGCCAGCCCAGGTTTTTGCCAGAGGTTTTCTGACTGTCTCCTTGGAAGGAGGGTAGAGGAAAAGGTAGTTGGAAAGAGAAAGGAAGGAGAAGGGAAAAGGAGGGAGGAGGTCTGGAGCATAAGCAGGCATAGGCGTACGTAGCTTGGCTGGGCAGAGCCGTGAGATAGGGGCAGTTCCTTGTCAGACCTCCCAGCTACACCTTTCTTTGTTCCCTTTTTCCCCACCAGGTCGTCCCCAGCCTGATGTACCAGTGATGCTGTGGGGCAAATGCCTGATGACTGCCCAGTCCTTGCCTCCCTCCTGGATTACAAACCCTAGGGGATCAAAGCCTAAAGCAAAAGAGAGGAAGCACTGATGAAATTTCAGGTATCGGACTCTTGGGGAGGAGAGGCATTTGGGAGCAATGGGGCTTGCCTGCAACAGAAGGGGCTACGTATAGCTTCTGCTTGCAAGGTCGTGGCTGCCTCTGGCTGTGCATATGACTACGGGCAGATGTCTGTAGCTGTTGGCAAGGAGAGAAGGGTCCCTGGGATCTGTGCTTTGAACGATTTTTTCCTCTTCATCCTTCAAGGCTCAGCTGAAATTCGCCTCCTCTGTGAAGCCTTCCCTGATCCCTCCCCACTTTCCAAACAGCTCCACTCTCTCAGGTCCCTGCAGCCTTAAAGCACTTTGCTACACTCTTCCTAAGGTTTCTTGCATCCCTCAAGCCTTGGCATGTTGCTTTTTATTAAATTGTGAATTCCTCAAGGAGCAGAGCAATGTCTGATGTCCCTGTTTCTCCTGCAGCTCCTCCCACGGGACTTTGCACTGAGTCAGGACTCGATCTTGATTGAAAGGCTTGAGTTGACAGCAGTACAGGGCACACTCTCTCCACACAAGGAGGTAAGGACCGGTGCTGACAGCAGAAGGGGCAGGGACAGACGTCCCTGCCGACTCCTGAAGGCTGAAAGGTGTGGGGCACTTGCCTGCCCCAGACCATCTCGCAAACACTTTCTGAGTGTTTACGTGCTAGGCAGCATGGTAGCCGAACCAGGAGAAGGGGTGGTCACCCCTTTCAGGAGCAGCAAATCCACTGCTCTAAACTATAGATTAGCCTCATCCTGCCCCAAACCACTCCATGCCTATAGGATGCTGGCTTTGGGGTTAGACCTCCTGGTTCTAGCTCTCCGAGCCCCTCTCAGGGCCCCTTATTTCAGTGATAATTTGGAATCTCTGTCCCTCCAATCAAAGTGGAGTCATGATATAAGAATTCTTTTTAGGATTTTATTTTTAAGTAATCTCTACACCCAATGTGGGGCTCAGACTTACAACCCCGAGATCAAGAGTCACATGCTCTGCCAACAAAGCCAGCCAGGCACCCCAAAGAATTATTTAAAAAAATACTTTTGATATATAACTCAAGTACCATATAATAATTCTTATTCTTAATGTGAAGCCATCTGGTAGCATTTTGCTCTCCTTGTAAGTCTGAAACTTCCCATTTGTTCTGTCAATAGTCCTGAGAAGCCCAACTAAAGGTCTTTATTCTGTCTGTAAAAATCAAAGCACTTTTCAGACTATGTGATCCTATTATAATCCTAAACCACCTTCCCTGTTTCCCCACCCCACCTCCCTAGCCAGCTTGATCCCACTATTTCTCTGAGATTCCAGGAGGCAGGAGCCCTGGATGTATAGGAAGCTCACAGCTCCAGGGGCTCGGTGGGTCTCCCCAAGCCTCCTTCTAAGCCCTGTCACCTCACTTGACTTCCATGCCCCTGACTTCCTCCCAGTCTCCAACCTTCCTCCTCTCCCCGGCAGAGTCGGTAGAAATAAATGTTTAGCTTCTGCTGCCGGAACGTATCACAGTGCGAAATAAACACGGATGCCCCATCTACCCTGACAACATAATTCATTTACTGCAAAGGGATATAATAAAGTCTGTTTATTACAGCAATTAACAGAGCAGCATTTGCCGGCATGCTTTTCAGAGGCAACCAGAAAAGTGCTTACTCCAGGTGCATAGATTCAGGAAACCATGCAACTTGAGCCAAAATGAAACCAATTAGACGCTTAGTAAATGCATCCCAGCCACCCTAGAAAAATTAGCCATCCTGGAGTCAGTTCAGCTGAGGTAGAACCTCTGTACGGGAGTCCAACACAGTATGAGTGCTACTTTGCTGGGTTTAGACCTGGACCGGTCTCCAGGGTCATGGTCTCGAGGATGTGCATGAAATGGTCCCCCCAACCCAACCACCCCAGCTGCTGGGTTCAAATCTCACTGACGATCAGAACATATAGGTGGGGAACGTTAGCACCGTTGACTTTCAGGGTACCACTGGGGTGGAAATGGGGACATAGGGAGAGGACCAGAGGCTGGGCCAGGGATAAGGGACAGAGTATGATCAGCTCTAAGAAATCCTTTCCTCAAACCCCGACTTCAAGAGCATTGTCAAAATTTAAGACCTCAAGCGCCTGGAGAGAAACATGGCTGTATGTGGGGGTGGGTAGGAAGGAGAGGAACCCAGGAATCTGCTTTCCAGCCTGGAGGATGTATGCTAACTTGCTTTGGGCACAAAGATTGGACAAAGACACGAAGTCAAATTGCCTTAGTTCTTTGGCGGAGGGGCAGAGGCGAAGGGAAGTACCGGTTTAGATTTCCCAGTGATGGTAAGTGTATCTGATTAATTAATCAAACTTAGCTCTCTAGCCCTTTCAAGGGACCGGGGGTTGGCCTGTACCAACAGGACATTCTTTGGAACCAGGTCTGATTTTCCCAAGAGGAGCAGCAGCCACCACCCCCCGCCCCCCCCAACCCTGGACCAATGTCATAGCCGTGCAGGAAAAACTCATCTAGAGCGGCAGCTCTTTCTTTTTCCTCTGGAGCAGCCTCTCAGGGAGACCATGGGGAGTTTTGATCTCCCTGAAAATATGAAACAGAGCTCCTAAGCCAGCTCGAAACCCAACGGCTCACAAGTGCAGAGGCAAACCACCGCCAATTCCCCTGGTTGAGGCGTGCACGACCCAGTGGGTTCCCCCTTTCCTCCATTACTCTTTTTTCTTCTCAGGCCTCTGGGAGAAGATGCGGCATTGAAGGATGAGGGCAGAAGCCCGCCTGGCCTCTCTGGAACAGAGAAAGTCAGAGCTTTGAGCATCATGAACAACGGGATAAAAATAGCAGCGTTGCCATGGCAACGGAGGCTGGGAGAGTCCTGAGGATCTGGCTGGGTCCTGCCATCTCCCCTGCAGCCTTCCTCCAGCCTGTCTGATGGAACACAGGAATGACTGAGGGAGGAGGACCGGCTGCCCGAGAAGGGCAGGGAGACAGACCAGTAGCCCACTAGGAAACCCTTGAACTTCAGGGCCTCGAGTTGCTGTCGAGGTGCCCAGCTTTGGGGGCTCCGGGCTTTTGGAATGCCTTCCTCAGGATAACGAGTTCCTCCAGGGATGGGCTGGGTAGTTCCCCCAACCTCACCCTCCTGGCGGATGGTCCTGGCTTCCCTGTGGATAGCCAAAGTTTCTGTTTCTTCTTCATGATCTGTGGTTCTGATCCTACAGGAATTTACAGAAGGGAACCCAGACTGGACTGGCCACACAGCCCAACACAGTAGGCACTGACCTAGGGGGTATGGCCTGGGGAATAGAGGACTCACTCGGACCAGCCCGCCCCCTGCTCCTAGCTTTTTTAGCCACGTAGGCTTAGGATGCTGTTTGTATTGGGAACAGGGTGATGGTGGTGACAGCTCTCTCATGCTCTTGCTTTTGTGTCAGAGGGATGGAGCGTTCGTTCTTTGAGAATAGATTCTGGTTCTTGGTTCTGATGGTGTTGTCAGACCCGTCACCTGCTGGGCACAGCAGCCGCCTCCAGGGTGGACACCAGGCTTTCTGGATCAGCCTACCGGGAGCCCCCCAAATGCAGCAGCCAGAAGTTTCCTTCTCTGGTGAAAGCCCATCTTCATCGTTGTAAACCAAGTGTTTGCCTCCAAAAGTTCAAGCTCATCTAGGCACATCTGATACAAAGTGCCCTTGTAACGGGTGCCTTCCTATGAGGTGGGGAGGAAATGAGTCTTCTTACCACCTTTTATAGAGTCCGGGAGAGAGGAGGCAAGTTACTGAGGTCAGGAGCCAGCCGTGGCGGAGCACTGGGAACCTGCGGGCGGCAACTCTCCATCCAACGACGGCCAGTCATCAGCCCATCCCACCACGGGCACATCCCAACCCACCGGAGAAATGCACATTCATTCTGCAGGCCGGGCAGATTGCAGCCTGACTTCCCCTTGCAGAAGGCAAGGTAGTGAGGTGGGGTCGCTCGAGCAGCTTGGAGACGGGCTCACCAGCAGCTGGGTAGAGGGGAGCCCATGGGTTACAGAGCCAGGGCCCCGAGCTGGTCCTCTGAGATCCCATCTGCCAGGGGTGGAGTGTGTGTGTGTAAGAGAATGTGCACAAAAGCGGCACCTGAGGTGGCCTAGACAGGCCCGGCTGCAGGAAGGAGGAGAGGCAGAACTGCTCGGGGCCCTGGGGGAGGGTTCGAGCGGAAGCTATGGGTGCCTTGGCTGTCCCTCTCACCTCCCCCGCCATTGCCTAGACCTGCCATACGGCTTCCACCTGCCCTCCCCACACGGAGCTGCAGACACGGAGCCCAGGAGACTACAACCCCTGTGCCTCCTCGGCCCTGAGCCCCACTGAGGCTCGACTGCCCAGGGCCACAGAGTCCTGGCCTCTGATGGGGGGTACTTAGAGGACGTTGGTGGGAGGAGACTGAGTCCCAGAAATAGGACATGATTAGCCTAAGATCACACTGTCATCAGTGTCTAAGCAGCAGGGCCGGAACCCAGGAGATCTGGTTCCCAGCTCAATGCCCTTTGCATCCACTGTGGTACTTCGCGCATATTTCAGTTAAATTATTGCTCTTTTTATTTGTTTCAAAAATAACAATCTCTGTATATATTTCTGTTGACTCCTGCGACATCCAAGAAGCCCTTCCCTGGGAGTGGAGAAGGAAATGATATTCTACAAAAATCAAATCAAATCAAATCAAATCAAAGACTTCAAGAAGCCCCTCGGGCTCCCTAGGGCCCGGCCCCAGACAACATTCGAGTCACAAGAACCTCATGCACCCCTCACGTTTCTTTATCCCCCATTCAACAGCCCGCAGCACAAGAGGGGAAAACCGAGGCCCAGGGAGGCCAGGGCCTCCCGCCCTCCAGCAAGGACTCAGTGCCACACAGCAAGAAGGAGAGGCCCGCCTCCTTCCAGGACCATCGACTCTTGTGTCCTCTTCTTCCACCCAGGAGTTCCCGTCCCCCTCCTCAAGGTAGAGTCTGGGAGAGAACTGTGGGGTGGAGGGAATTAGGAACGGGGAGGGCAAAATGGTCCAACCTGTCCCCTGGGGAGGAGCCTCAGGGCAGGGCAATAAACGGGGTGGCCAGACCTCGATGCCCCAAAAGCAACAGAAGGAAGAGAAGCCCGGACTGTGAGCCGGAGGCCTGGGGCGCACGGTCTGTGGACACGAGGGCTGCTTCTGCATTTTTGGATGAAACCTCTCCCCTGGGCTCACCCAGAGGCAGACGGGCAGGCACAGGTCTCCAGATCGGCTCCAGGCGCTGAGAGGGGCCAAGTCACCATTTCCCTGAGAAGGAGACCGAGGGAGGGACGGTGGGATGGGACGAGGGGTGGGTCTGGCTCAAAGCTGTTGCCGCCTCCTACTCAGCAAGGCATTTGCCCCCACCTTCACCCTGGATGAAAGAGGGGCCACGGGCTGCTGTCTGCAGGCACAGCTAGCCCTCCACTCAGACCAGTGATGCCCTGACCTTGGGACCTCTCCCATGCTCCCGTAGCAGGGGCTCCAGATATCCGGTATCCCTTTGGAGTCAAAGGAGTTCTCCCCGGGGGAAAGAAGCTCTCTGGACGGGCTTACTGCCAGACCCTTGCAGCGGACATCGCTGCCGAGCCCCGAGAGGTACACAGGGGCAAAACCCTCCTTCGCCACCTCTCCTGACCTTTCCTTCCCGGTGAGCCCATGTGGCCAGGACCTAACACCCAACACCTCTGAGGTTCCAGGGATACAATTTCATCCTCCACCGCAAGAGTGGCTTCTCTAGGCCTGCAGCCTCACAGGCCACCGCTAGGGACACACATGCCCTCCAGGCGGGCTCCCCTGCCGCCTGATCAAGGTACCCTTGAAAGCGTTTTCTGCCCGTCTCTGCCTCTTCCAAGGCCTCTACCCGTCCAAGAGGCCAAAGAACCGGGGAGCTTTTCCTCCGTCCCTTGTGACCCCACTGGCCTTTATTGCTGTTTCCTTGAGGGAAGGACTTCTGTTTATAGTTCTTTGGATATAAAAGGAACTAACAGATTGTACAGGTCTGGGGCTGGGTGCTAGGGGCAAAGGAGGTGGTTGGAGGATGGGAGGAGAGGGATCGTAAGCAGTGCTCTGGCTTCACAAAGATGACCTGTCTCCCACCAAATCTGCCAGAAGCTCAGGAAATGCCCCTGAGCATGGGGCATGAGCTGGACAGGCAAAGAAAAGCTGCGAGGACAGAATGTGCCTTTGCTTCTCCCAGGTTCCGGATGAACCAGCACAGGTGGTCTTCTGCCCTCCCTGACTGCCCAGAGAGGCACATTCCAAGGAAAAGGGCACACAGCCCCACCTTCAGTCCTGGGATCCTGACCTCCTCTCCCCAGCCCACCTGTTAACTGTCAGAAAGAATATTCTGTCCCCAGAGGCTGCCGGGCATCTGACTTTGTTCCTGGGCCGACCTTTTCTGTGCTGAAGGAGAGAGGGCAGACTTGCTAAAGCTACAGAATCTGCCCAAAGTGTCTCTGCCACTACCATTGCTGTCCGTGTGACCCTCTAGCACCCGAGAGGTTCGGGCACTGTGACCGAAGGGTAAGTTAGATCACATGGGAGGAGGGAGGAGGGAAGGAAGGAAGAAGGAAAGGGGGTTTTGTCTGCTTCTTACCGGCTGGAAATAGGCTGGGAGAGGGGGCTGAGACTGACCCTGGAAGACTGAGGTTAGTGGAGAGATTAGCGGGAAAAGGCAAGGCAGGTCCTAGAGGGTCCCTCTACCCCGTTTCCCCCAAAGGCACAACATGCAAGCCCTTCCCTCTCTATGGCTTCTGAGGACAGGAAGTAGAGGCAGGTGGGCGAGGCGAGGAGACAGGAGAATAAAGGGAGGACACGGCACAGTCCAGGAAGGGGGCCCCACAGTCTGGTCCTGGATGACAGTTCCCAAGAAGGGGAGTCAGGGCCTGGGAGACAGGCCCCCACATCTGTGCAGCTGCAAGGAGGCGTGACAGGGCTCAGAGGGTCTGCGAGGCCAGGCCTGGAGAGAAAGCTGCCTTCTGGAGTGCGGGAGAGGGAGGCGCCCAGGGGACACCGAGCTGGCCTCCTGCCATGAGGACGTTGCCTGCCTCTCACTGTCCCGACTCTGCCGTCCGACTCCCAACCTGGCTGCCCGCCTTGGTCCTGGCTCCACCTGGCCCAGGAGAACGCTGGGAGGGGACAGGAAAGGACCCTTCTCTCAGGGATGCTCCTCCGGAGAGGCTCCTGCCTCAAGTCCGGGGCTCCCAGGAGAGACTGCATCCTGGCTTTGGAGGGGGGCTCCTCTTACGCCGCCACTCGGCCTGGCCTGCCTGAGGCCTCCCCCGGCGTGGGGGCTGCTGGGAGGTCCAGTTTCCTATCCAGGAGCAGCGCTCCTAGCCCACCAAGGCGGTACATCCCTCAGCGGAAGAGTCACCCTGAGTGGAGGGCTTGGAGCCCTGAGGGCAGGAAAGAAGTTTCACTCCTGGGGCCGCCCCGAGGCTTCTTGGTCTCCCGGTCTCCAGAAGGCCAGGCGGTCCTTCCAGATGTGGGCGCGCCCTCAGGCCTGGAACCTGCTGGAGGCTGCAGAAGGGGCCCCGGTCCAGCTCACACGGCCGTTTCCCGCTGTCTGTGAACTTCCTCCTTCTTCCTCTTCATCTTGCAGAAGCCGTGGAGGCCACAGAAGCAGGCAAAAGTGAACTGGGGCATGCCCTGGGCCAGGCTGGGGGGATGCTCACCGGAGAAGATCTGCAGGGAGAGGCAGGGGAGGAAGAGGGGCAGGAGGAAGGGGAGAGAGAGAGAGAGAGAGAGAGAGAGAGATGCAAGCTGGGGTTAACATTCCCAGAGCCCTCCGGATCTGGCCAGCCACCACCACTCCCTGAGCCTGCCAGGCCCTGCCAAACCTCTCACACAGGTTGGGGGGGGGGGTGGGGGGGGGCTGGGACAGGCATCAAACAAACAGCCTCCGTGAAAAGTTCAGCATTTCCGGATCTCTGTGGAGCTGATGTCATTCCTCAAATCGGAGTCTGGGTGAGTCCTGGGTGGGGAAGAGGGAGCCCCAGCTACTGCTGCCTTTGTTCCTCTCCTGCCCGCTCTGCCTCACCTCACCACCACACACCTGTGGTTGGGGAACAGGAAGCAAGCCGGCCCAAAGGAAGCTCCGTGCCACCTGACCCGGGTTAGGGGTGGGGGCTTCCACTCGCTCCTCTAGGTCACACAGTCCAATGATCCAAATGCGGGACTTTGGGGGCGCCTGGGTGGCTCAGTCGGTTAAGCATCCGACTTCAGCTCAGGTCACCATCTCACGGTCCGTGAGTTCGAGCCCCGCGTCGGGCTCTGGGCTGATGGCGCCGAGCCTGGAGCCTGCTTCCGATTCTGTGTCTCCCTCTCTCTCTGCCCCTCCCCGTTCATGCTCTGTCTCTCTCTATCTCAAAAATAAATAAAAACGTTAAAAAACAAACAAACAAATGCGGGACATTGTGGGCCTGCATCCAACAGCCTTGACCTTGACACCTGGAACTGAGTCACTGGGTCCCCCCCCCTTTCCTCGCAGCCCCCATCTGCTTAATACCCTTCAGGAAACCTATAGAAAACAGAATGGACTTTCTTTGCTCAGAGCAGCACAAATCCCGGTCCTCCTCGTGCAGAGAACAGACAGCGGAGAATTCTTTTAGCCAACAGGCTATTTTATTGAGCAGCTATGCTGGGCAACGGGGTGGGGAGGTAGGTACATAAGGGTAAAGATATAGTTTCTTCCCTGGCAGGAAAGTAAGGCTGAGAGAGAGGCTGAGGCTGGGTTCGCCCCGGCTCGGCATGTTATCTCCACTCCCGGCTGACACGGTGCCCGGGCACCCAGCACTGGAGGCGGGCGCCCCTCTGGGAGCGGGGGCAGTCTGGCTAGGGCTGGGAACGGGCTTCAGGAGGTGGGTACCCGCTCTGCAGAGTCCTCCAGCTCGTTTCTCTGCCCTTCCTCTGCCCCTAGCCTGCCCCGGAGGGAACAGATGTATACTCAAGTCGGCCGAAGCAGAGCAGCTGGGCACCAAGAGAGCACTTTGCGTGGAGGTCAGGCTCCCATCCTAGGCCTGGTTTGGATCATTTTTCTCTTTAGAAAGAATTTGGGGGGCAGCCCAAATGCTGAGAGGAAGGAGGGAGGTGTGGGGCTATGCCGAAGTCAGGAATCAGGAAGCGTGAGGCATGTCCCCGGCCCGGCCCTGCATCGGGTGTCCCAGGTGACGGCTCTCTGGACAGTTCCACAGGTTTGGCCAACATTGCTCCTTTGGACAAGCTTCGCGTTTCCGCAGGCCGAGCAGAGGCCTCACCAAGGCTGGCAGGCCCTCACCAAGCACGGTGCCCACAGCGGAGCCGGGTCCCGTCAGGATTCTCCCCTCCCTTACCCTCCAAGTGTCCTGATAATACAGCTAATGACTGTAATTAATAGGTGCAGTGCATTTCCAATGGCCAGCTGGGTGGGCAGGAGGCCCAGCCTGAGTCAGCATGGGTAGGTAGACTGGCCATTTAATCACCCGATTTCCAGCATCCTCCACATACCCACTCTCCTGGAGTATATATAGAGAGCAGAGAGCAATCTCCAGGATATATATAGACAGAGCCGGGACGCAACTACCATATTTCTAGATCTATCTCCTGCAGCTATCTCTGGATCCCTCCCGTGACAAACCTAGAGAGACTGGGATCTAAACTGGGGCTTAGATGGCCTGGGCTCTATTCTTGGCTCTGACGCCGGCATGCTGTGTCACCCTGGCAAGTGGCTGTGCCTCTCTGGGCTTTCACTTCCTCATTTCGGTGTACCAAGGGGTTACCTAAAGGGCCAGAAGGGCACTAGAAATCCTGGTCTGATCAGGAAGACGGGAGGGAGAACAGTTGGGTTTCCTTGTAATCAGTAATTGTAATGCATCCACTTCCTTTGCTTAGGGGGATATATGTCAAGGGTACTATCAACACAGCATTTCCTCGATTACAGGAAAAAATACATGGGGAGAAATCAGTAGGCACAACAAAGCTGATCTGGGGAAGGAATTCGTAGTTAAAACAAGCCAGGCAAGTCGCTTTGACCATGACTCTCCCACCCCAAGCCTGGGTCCCGGCGCAGCTCAGGGTCTCTGGCCCCAAGGTGCATAGATCCTCTTTTCTCCCTACCATACTTCCCCTCCAACGTCTGCTCTTTCCAAAAAAAACAGTAAAGTGGGGGGTGCCTGGGTGGTTCAGTTGGTTAAGCATCCAACTCTTGACTTCCGCTCAGGTCACAATCTCACGGTTCGTGGGTCCGAGCCCAGAGTCAGGCTCTGCACTGAACAGTGTGGAGACCGCTGAGGATTCTCTCTCTCCCTCCCTCTCGGCCCCTCCCTTGCTTGTGCACACGCACGCGCGTGTTCTCTCTCTCTCTCTCTCTCTCAAAATAAGTAAATACACTTCAACAAAATCTTTTAGAAAACCCCAGCAAAGCATACCCCCTGAAGTGACTGTTCCTCCCCAAGGTCCTTTGGGAGAGATGAGAAAATCCTGCCTTTTTTGCTAACTGTAGGGAAGTTTGGGGCTAGAGGTTGGAGGAATCAGGACCTACACATCAGAGTTTCCAGAGGGTTGGATGAAGCCAATATATATATCTTTGATATATAAAGTGCTCTGATTGTCCTCTGCCTTCCCTACCAGGGCCCGACAAGGTCGTCTTCCCTGTAAGGAGTGGGACTCCAAGCCCTGAAAGCAGTCTGGGCTCTGTGCATGATACAGGTCCCTGGGCCGGTCCCCAAAGTGGGGAGCTGTGGAGTGGAGAACCCCTTCCCATTCCAGGGTTATCCCTCCTGCTCGGGGTCCCACTCAGCCTTCAGGATCCCTCTGCAATGCTGGCAGGTACCTGGGGAGCTGTCGGGGCTGTGCCTCCACGTCTCTCTCTGCTTTGCCCACACTGCCTTGATCCCTTCACACTTTGCAGAGTGTCTCAGCACCAACAGGAGGGCTTCCTGGAAAAGGTAGGTCCTGATGAACTTCCTCCTGCTCTGTCTACTTGAGGAGAAAGGGTTTTGAGGGTCTGAAATGGGCAGAGTGCAGAGTTTCAATGAACCAAGTGGAGCAGCGCCTGGAGGCAGCCCCTACTTTAACTGTGTTCGTGATGGAAACTTCCCCTCCCATCCTGCAGCTTCCCCTCCGGCCTCAGCTTCCATGCCTCTAGCCCAGGAGAGGCTAAGGGATAGAAAGATGGCCCCCATCAACTCAGCATAGGAAGGAAAGGAAGGTGGACACAGGACAGATCCCCCCGCTAACTCACAGTTGGCTGCATCTGACTGCAAGCTGGTGGCTTGGATGTATTCCCCATCCGCCTCTCTGGCCTTTGTCCCCAGCTCAGATCTGAGATGATCTGGGGTATGGAGGCGAGAAAGAGCCTCTGCTTGGCCAGCTCTGTGGGAGCCGAGCAGAGGTGTGAACCTACAGCTCATCATCCCCAACCACCAGGGGGTTCCCAGCCTTCCTGTTGACCCCTTCCCCTGTCCCTCAACCCTGCTTCTCCTCTCTATACCAGGCACCCTCCCGGGGGGGGGGGGGGCAGCCCTAGCACGTCCAGCCAAACTGGGGCAGTGGGTCAGAGACGGCTTGAACACGTTGGAGGGACCAAGAGAGAGAGGGTCCCAGAGCAAGCTAGACACTAGGGGAGGAGACAGCAACGGCTTCATGCTGGCAGACCAGGAACTCCTAAGTGCCTCGGATTTGGGCAATGTCCTCCACCAAAGTGGACGGCAGTGGGGGCTGGAAGGGTAGGGAGATATTTACAAGTGTTGGGACATGCCTGGCATCCTCTGCCAAACAAAAAAGAAGGGAGAGAGAGGTCTTCCCTCCCACCCCCCTCACCTCACCTCCCAAAGCAGAAGCAGAGTGGCCGCGGAGAAGGCGCCCCCCAGCCTCACTCTGCCCCACCCCCACCCCAGGTAAAGGGCAAAGGAGAAGTGACCCAGCGCGCCTCCAGAACAATGCTGAACCCCCGCCCCCTCCCCAGCGCCCCTTAGCACCGCGCCTCAGTAATTAAAATATGAATTCACCTTCCCTCCCCGAGCCATTCATCACTGCGAAGGAAAGCAGCTGCGGCTTAGGAGACCGGATTTGGGGGATTAGCTCGGGCGGTGGAGCAGACACACCAGGAGAAAGAATTAAAAAGGAAGGGGGTGAATTGGGTTTTCTCTCCCCACCTCCTCCCTCTCCCTCCTGCTGCCACCGAGCCTCACACCCCACCCCTTCCCCCAAAGCCTGGCCTCTGCAGGTTTCTGGGAACTGTAGTCCCCAAGACGTTGTTGATAAACAGGCAGGCCAGGGGTGGGTGGTGGCACAAACTACAGATCCCAGGACTTCTTCCCGGAGTTGGCAGAGGCGAAGCTGGGCACAGGCCTCCGGTCTGGGAGAAGCCCTCATTCTCCTTGGAGGTTAACTCCTTCTTGGCCTGCTTGAGACTGACTTCCAGCCTCTGGCTGACTGAACTCCTTGGAATCTGGAGCCAAGGTCCTCTCTGCCTTCGAGGGCTTCCGGGCCAGCCCCCCTCATTTCTCGCTTGCCCACCTATGGAGAAAGCGGGGACGCTCCTCCCACCTTTCCAAGACTACTAGGACAAACAGGCATTCACCGATGCTTCCGGGGGACTCAGGCGCCATGGGAGCTGGAAGGGTCAGGGCACTAACAGTCTTGACGTGTTTTTATGCCCTGGGCCTTCCAGGAGGCCCACCGCTTGGCAGAGGCTGGCCTATCTAAAGAGTCATCGGAAGCATGACCAGGGTCGTCAGCTTAACATTCAGCAGAAGCTGGGAACGCGGTGGTCCAGGCTATCAGTGCTAGAAGGTCTTCCAGAGGCCAATGGTCCGTGCTATCCCCTTCTAATGATGGGACAGAGATTTTTTCTCTCAATAGTCTGCGCTTAAAAGGAGCAGACTTTTAGCAGTGAAACTCCACTTCCACTAAAAACAGGGCAAATACAACCGGAGAGATTCACTTGAATCTGTGTTGTGAAGTGTGGGCCCACGCTCTCAAAGGGGGAGGGCTTATACTGGGGTAGCTCTGAGGACTGTGAAAAAGACTGAGGTTCAGAATATTTTTGGTTTCAGCTGTCTGCAGGCAGGGAACAGGATAGATGCAGCCCTCTGATCCGTGAATCCTCCAGGGAGAAAGGGCATGAGGCCAGCTTGCCTATTCAATGCAGTTTAACAATTATGTGAAACGTATAATTACATATCTCTGCCAGGCCTGCACCACTGGCAGTGGCCAAGAGGCAAAGAACAGAGACAAGCTGCAACCTTGTAACCCCAGAAGCACCCTAGGCCCAGGCCCAGGAAGGGTGGGCTTGCTCTGTGTCCCTGTTTGTGGCAACTTACTGCTTTTACCCCACCCGCCTTTTCTCCCAGCTCACAATTCATTCGACAAACGTGTACCCAGCAGCGGCTCCTCAGAGCCTTGCCTTGCTGGAGCTTTTCGGAGGTAAAATCTGGCATGGTCCCCTGTTCCCTTCCTCTAGGCCCAGCCCATTGCGGGGGACTCCCTGGCAAACCGTGCAACAGGATTCCTGTGAGGGACCCAGTTGCAGAGACAGGAAGGGGGCGCTGTTCCAACCTGACTTGCCCATTAGATCCCGAAGCTAAGGGGAGTAAGTCGGGTGCCTGGATGTCCTCGCACAGAGGAAGGAAGAGAGGATAGGCTCATTCGGAGCCAGGGGCAGCTGGATGAGGAGGGAGGTGGGGGAAGGTGGTAGCCACCTCTGATCTCTGGGCAAGAGGACCCAGAGGGAAAGTGAGAAAGCCTGGCCAGTCTCATCCCTGTTCCTTGCACCACCGAAGCTGGGGCGAGAGGGGAAGTGGCTTGGAGCAGCCCCAGCAAAAACCCAGCTGGCTTGGGCTTTCTCTTTGCTTCCCCTATTGTTTTGATTTTCTCCCCCTCTGCTGTTGCTGGAAAAGGAAAACCAGCGATGGACAAAGGATGGTTAGAGTTGGGCCACGGAGCCAGTTTGTGGACATGCATCCAGCACTTTCCAGCTTCCAGAGTGGTCTCCGATGCCAACTTGTTGGCTCTCCCCACATCCAGCACGATGTGGTAAGAATCCAGGTTCAAATCGCTGCCTCTGCCCCTTACTAGCCCTATGAACTTGGGCTCGTTTCTTGGCTCCCTTCTGCCTCAGATCTCCCAAAGTAAAATGGGATAATCATAGTACTTTGTTCTTAAGAGTGTTTCCAGGATTAAATGAGCACAGGTAAGACGGATAGAGTCTTGCCTGGCACAGAGCCAACACTAGGCGAATGCTGGCCAGGGAGATGAAGGGCTCCGAGACATTGTAAGTAACTTGTCTCCTGGTTCTCAACACCAACTACCGTACCCTCTGATTCTTTAGTGGTCTGTCTTAGACAGACTGGGGGGCTTGGAGGGGAGGCGAGGGTGCTTCCACGGCTGCTCCAGCCAGATTGCCCGCCGTATTTCCATCAGCTGGAGCCTTCCAGGAGGGCTGGGATGGAGTTAGGCAGATGCAGATCTGCATGGGAGTTAGGGGGTAGGACAGGAACGGGAGAGGGAGAATGGGCCTGGGGAGTCAGGCAAGGTGAGTGGCAGACGGTGCGGGATAGGGAGAGGAGGTACTGTTCACAGATCCGGGGAGAGGGTGACAAATGCCAGGATGGGGTAGCAGACCAGACTCCACGTCGCAGCCCACGGGGAGAGGCTGCCTTCCTAGTTTCATGCTACTGAACCTCCTCTCCCTGAGTGGCCAGCCTGAGTTCTCCCGTTTCAACCACTGAGAAGTCCCAAGATCTCTCTTACACAGAGAAGGCTGTGGATTCCGAGCTGACCACAGAGAAGTGAGCAAGGCCGAGAAGCACAGGCTGTCCTGGGGGCACCGAGTGAAGGCCGGAGGGCTGTGTGGTCCCATGCCCTTGACTCTAGCCCCCAAATCTCTGAGCATGAGCCAGTCCTCAACATGGCAAGGGGGTGGGGGGGGGGGGGAGGAAACCAACTTACAGACCTCAGCGCCCCCTGAATGTGTCTCCATCCTCAGAAGGAATCTCCCTCTGGAATCACCAGTTCAGCCTCTTTATTTCCGAGTGAGAGACCAGGCCCAGAGAGGGGAAGTGACTTGGTCCAGGTCACACAGCCTTGGCCCCAGACCCCAGGTTACCAGATCCCCTGCAGGCCCCATCCCCAAGTGGAAACCTCTCCTGGTGCCCCATTTGTGGCTGGCTCCCAGCCTGGTCCTGTGGGGAGGGAGGTGCAGATCTCAGAAGGAGCACGCCCCTCACTGTAGCCCATGGCTTTTAGCCCTACATGAATTAGAAACAGCAATCACATAGGAATGAAAAGCCATAGGCCACAGCAGAG
Organism: Leopardus geoffroyi; assembly: GCF_018350155.1. Taxonomy (NCBI): domain Eukaryota; kingdom Metazoa; phylum Chordata; class Mammalia; order Carnivora; family Felidae; genus Leopardus; species Leopardus geoffroyi. The sequence goes on along the minus strand of NC_059338.1, from coordinate 25,782,994 downwards.
CTGAGGGGGTCCAGCGGTGGGAATCTCAAAAGGATGCGGGGAGCTGGGGGCACCTGGGGAGCCCTCCCTCCTCTTCCCACCAACCCTTCCCACCCACACTGCCACCCTCGAGGTACTGGGCCCCCCAGGTTACATTCTCTCACCATCCCCCACCACCTGCCCTGGCCCCAGCATTAAAGCCTTCCCAGTAATGAGTTTCCAGTTCTGGCCCCACAAAGTCCCCACACAATGGGCCTCACTCCGGGATATGAGGAGGGGTAGCTTCCTGGCCATAAAGGACCTCCTCAAATTCCCTTAATTAGCCTCCAGCCCCCTGCTCCGGGTCCTTAACTACCCCCTCCCAGAGAGAGACAGTAAGGCCGGATCTTTTCAATGATACTGCAGCCAGTGCCCAGGGCCAGCCCCGTATTAGACTCTCTCCTTACAAAGCTTAACCCTTCCTAGTCCAACCACAGGAAGCAGAGAGGGCAAAGGAGGGTGTGGGTAAAGGAGAGCTAAGATGAAGGCCTGAGTGTGGGCTTTGGGGGCCCCCGGGAATGGAAGGCAAAGGAGAACCAGAGGTTCTATTCTTTAGAGGGGTGAACAAGTTTCTTGAGCACCCCCAAGGTGGGGGGCTGGCCCACACTGCCTCGAGTGGTCAGCGTGACTACAACTATACCTGTTCTCATGTGGTTTAGAGGAAAGCAGGGTCTTCTTTTCAGACCCACGTGGAGGCAGGAAAAGGGCTGGAACTTGAAATCCCCACCAGCTGAGGACCCATCCCTGGGTGATGCTGTGGGAGCGGGTGCTTGGTGCTCTCCCTCTCTCGTTGATAGGATATACACAGGCACGGCCGGGGCTCAGGGCAGAGCTGAGTGGAGGGGAACCAAGGTCTCAGGACCCTGGAAAAGACGTGCTATAAACATAAGGCCTGTCTCCTAATTCCCTCTCCCATGATGGGTCAGTTGTGGGCAAGCATCAGCCTCGGGGGACAGGAGTTCAGGGACTCCAGGTTTCAGGAAGCCTCAGGGGATTTCGGACCCCAAGGAGAAAATCAGAGGTCTTAGGCCCACATCAGGCCGTGTCCCTGCCAGGGAGCAGCTGGGTCCTTCGCCCCAGGGGCAGGCTCACTGTTCTCTTCAGGACTCCAGCTGGACCGACCTCCTTTAACTGGGCTTCCCACACTCCAGCAGCAACAGGGTGTGTGCGCACACTCACTCACACACGTCTTATCCAACCTACCGCCAAACAGCTGGACACCCTCCAACGTCCCTGAACTTCTGGTCACCCGCCCCAACCCCAGAAACCTCTCGTTCTCCCTTGCCTCCCTCTCCCGTGGGCCCCCACATCCCAGACTCAGGACCTGCAAAGAACCGCGGGGCTCCAAGCAGAATGCCCTCGGTCCCCTCCCAAGGGCCACTGGGGCCGGGGTCCAAGGGACGGCTCACCTGGCGGGCCCCCTGGCCCTGGCAGTCTCCCTGCCTTCCAGGCAGCCACTCACTCCTCCACTTACCCCCAGAAGCTCCACGCCCAGCGAGGGCAGGCCTCCTCCTTCTTCCCGCCCACCAGCCCGGGTCTGAGCGGTGCCCAACTCCACTTGACTCACTGAGAAGGCCTGGCTCGCCCCTCCCCCATCCCGGTGGCCGGTAGGGTGAGGGTGGGCTGGGCCAGCGGGGGAGGTCAGGTATTCCTTCAACCCTGACTTGGGCCTGGGTAACAAAGGTCTCATTGAGCCTCTGGCTGTCTGGTCGGTGAAGCACAAACCTCTTGTATCTACTCGCTTTTGATCTCACTCCCTCTGAACCAGCCATGTATTACTCACGTCCCCCTGCCGGGCTATTGGTGTGGAGGGGCTGTTCCTCCCCTCCCTTCCTCCCCATCTCCTTTCTCTCCTTCCTTCCCCTGCTGCTCCCCTCCAGCTTTTTTATGGTTCATTTTTTTGGCAGGAGACCTGAGGCGGCTCCCCAGAGGCCCCCTCTCCTGCCTCGCTGCCCCTCCCCATCTCTGAAGCCCCTGTTCCTCCCCTCGCTCACGCCCCCACCCTGTGTCCCTCCATACCCTGTACTCCCGCACTTGTTTGAAGGTCCACGCACCGGCTCAGATCTGGCCCCTCCACCCACCCTCACCTGGTTCTTCCCTCAGATTCCTGGCCCTGGGCCCCTGAAAGGCTCAGCGCCGCCAGCCCCAGCCCACCGACAGGCCCCAAGTAAGCCCCAGAAAGGGCGACGTCTCTCCAAGGTGTTTCTGGGGCCAGAAACCGGGGAGTGAGGGGAGAGAACACCCGTCTGGTCTTAGGCAATGGCCAGGCCAGATTTCCTTGGAATGTGGAAGAAGGGGAAGCAGGTCAGGTAGCCCAGCCTCCTCTGCTTCCTCCAATCCTGAGAATCTGGAGGCGAGAACCCTAAGTGAAAGGCGAGGACCCTAAGGATCCACCTCAAGCTGGGGCCACCCCCCCATTCCTGTCTCCTCTGGAGTCACCCCCCAAGCCTTCTGCAGCTCTGCTGGGGGGCTGAGAGCTAGGGCCCAGGCAGCCCACTGGCACATTCTCTCTCTGGCTTCCCCAGCCCTGTCCCCAGGGAGAGAGACAGTCACCTTTGAGGTCTGAGCTCTCCCCCAAAATGCCAGCAGATGCTAAGAATTCCCATGGTGGCCGGCTCCAGAGAGCTCTGCCAGCCCCCCTCCCCATGCCCACCACCTGCGGCCTCCTCCCCACCCCATCCTGGCCCTCAGGTACTCCCACTCAGCTGAGCTCAGAATTGGGGAAAGTTTCTCTTGCCCGGACAGAGGCCCCATTCTTCCTGCCGCTGGCTCTCATTGTCCCTCATGACTCCACACATTCTTGGGCCTCTAATGAGCAGCCAAGACAGCCACCTTCCCGCCCCGTGCTTGCAGCCTGGCCCTGCCACCTGCCCCTGGCAGGAGGTGGGGGAGGGGCAGGGGCGACCAGGAGAGAGTGCGAGGAGGAGGTGGGAGACCGAGGAGGAAGGAGCCAGAACTGGGAGAGACAGAGCAGGAAACGCTGACAGTGAAAGGGGCATGGAGTTGACAGCAGATGGAAACATAAGAGAAATCACAGAGGAGAAAGGGACAGGAACTGATACTTAATGGAGTGAAAAACTATGTCACGCATGCGCTAGGTCCCTGTTGCGTATAACCACTCAGTAATGTAAACACTATTCTTCCCATTTAGTACATGAGAAAACTGAGGCTTACAGAGGCAGGCAGGCGGGGAGGGTTGCTCTCAGAGAGGTATCCCTGGCCTCCTATAGTTCCCCTCAGGGTCTGTCTGCATGACTGGAGGGCAGAGACACTCCCCAGCCCCTGCTGTGTGCCCTCCCTCTCCAGTAGTAGCCCCTCCATTCCTACACACCTACGGGAGGACAGAGGGCCAGCTTGGATACTGAAGCCTCTTCCACTGGGGAACAGGCTGCAGCGACTCCCTTTTTAGGGGTCCCGCTATGCCCTTCGAGGGCACGCAGTCAACCTGAACCTCAGCCTAAGTCTGGTCACTGAGGTTGCAGATGGTTCCAGCTAAGGATGAGCCCGATGGGGGAGCACTCCTTTGCGAGGAGAGGAGTGGGGATGGGGCTAGCCAGCCATTCACCCTGCTGTCCATAGAAGAGAAAGCCACAGATGGAGGGAGTCAGGGGACCAGCCTGGGCTCAGCTCAAGAAAGGACTGAAGACCCAGAGCTACTCCAAAAGGAGCCAGCGGGCTCCCTGACCCCGGAAGAAGTCAAACACAAGGTGGTCAACCCCTTCTCAGACCCACAGCCAGGCGCACAGGAGGTGCCCAATAAATGGTCTACTAGTGTAGAAGGGATCTTTGCACCCGGAAGGAAGCTAGATAGAGCAAATCTAAGGTCCCATCCCACTTCAAGATTTCACGAGTCAGCATTGGAGCTGACATCTCCTCTCAGAGCTTCTCAGGCTTAGGTACCTTTTGGTGGGGGGGGGGGGGGTCGGTTGGAGCCCAGCAACTCTGCGTCTTTGCTCACAGGGGCAGGAAACCAGGATGTTAGGAAGATTCTGAATAGGAGAATCCTATTCCTTCCTACACCAATCTGAAGGAGATTAAACTGGAAATATATATCACATTATTCTAAGGATGTTGGCTGAACGATACAGGTATGCATTTGTTGAATGAATGAACACACAGATGCGTGAATGGCTGATGAGCTTAGAAACAAGGACAAGAGATGCAGGTTCTCCCATATTCCAGGCTTAGTGTGCCTGGAGCCCCGTCATGCCTGTACTCTCCGGGAGGAGGGTTCCTGTGCTGCTGCAGGTTGTGGGTGTGGGTGGCATCTGACTCCACTCGCCACGAGGAGGGAGGCGCTGCTGAAACTCCAGAGGAGCCTCAGGGATTCGGTTCTGCTACCTCTGCCCCAAACAGATGCCTAGACTTGGAGTTGTAATTAGGATGGACCAGTGGGTGTAGTCTCTGGCCCAGAACCGACCCAGGAGAAGAATAGTTCCAGATGGGTCTGCCAGTCTCCCGTGCGTGGTCCTCCAGACCTGAACCGGGCTAGCGGTGTGCTTGTACTGAAACAGGATGAGTGCCCTATTTCTGGACCCTTCAGTAGGGCTCCCCCAGGGCTCAAACTCCCACTGCTCCTGGCTCTATCTCTACTCCAGAGCGTAACCAGCTCGGATTCCCTCTTAGTGGCTGGCTCCACTGAGCAAGAAAGCACAGAGAGGTCAGGCATGAATTTTCCTTTTTCCCAAGGGTTTTCTAGAATTGTCTCAGGAGCCTCAGCTCTGAGCCCTCTCGGGCAAACAGAGGGAGCTCCAGGCCTGGCAGGGTCCCTGGGCTCTTAGGGAAGAAGGGAGAAGGGAGACCTCATGCTGTCTCAGGAAATCAAGGCAGAGAGAGACCAAGGGGAAGGAGCGTGCAAGAGTGTCTCTCCAGCCTTGACGCTTCCTGCCCCTGCATCTGATTTCTACTAAGCTCCAGGGCCGGGCTGTGGGAGGAAGAAGAACCCAGGAAAGTGCTTGTGTCACCAGAATCCAGCCTCCCCAAACACAGGACCCAGGCCACAGTTTTGCCTCTCAGAGCAGTTATGCTGTTAAAGAAAAATACAACGGGTCATTGGCAAACTCAATGCATTTCAACCTGAGCAGTTCATGAATTCCAAAATGTTCTGATGTTCTCCCCAGGCCCAATTCCTCCCCAACTCCTTTCCTCCACTGCCCCCCTAAACCCACATAGGGCAATGGCAGCCCAGCCTAAAGAATTACACAGCTGGGCTCTCCCAAGCCCTTCCAGAGTACCTCTCAGAGGAAGAGGCAGGCATAAATAAAGGGTGGGGAGAAGGTCCGTGGGGACGGCCGTTCATTTATCAAACGTGCCCTGGGCACAAATAATGGGACAGGCACTGTGCTAGGTACCAGGAGACAGCACTCAGGAAGTCAGCCACCAAGCAGGCAGTCCAGTGGGAAGACAGGCCCATAGGCATAGGATTGCATTCAGAGCAGTCACTGCCACCCTGATCCCTGTCTCCCCCACCACCCAGAGCCTTTATACCACCTCCTGGGGGTCACACTGAACTTGGTTCTCCCTATTTGAGGGTTCCTCCTTCCTCATAGTGCTTTTAGGAGTGGCCCAGCTGGATAGATATTCACTTCTTCGTGTGTGTGTGTGTGTGTGTGTGTGTGTGTGTGTGTGTGTGTGTAAGCGGAATCTTCCTCTTTCTCCTCTGCTAGGCCCCAGTAGGGTGATGGGAGCTGGAACTGAGTGACAGATAGAAACTATTCCCAGTCCCAAGCCTTAGCCTTGTCCTCCTGAAGGATGCAAGCAGGGGCTTCTTAAAGGACAATCAATTCAGAGCTCTGTGATATTAGGGCTCCCATCCCAGCCTCAGAGGGCTGAATTTCCCTCTGAAGTTAGCCCTTCTTTAAGGCTTAAGTCGGGCCAAGTTGTTCACCAGCAGAGAAAGGTACATTGAAAAATCACCAGGAGAGAGTAAAATCAGACCTGAAGAGGAATTTGTTAATGACCGTTGAGGGGAGGAGGGCAGGATACTATGCTTTCAAAGGGAGGCTGTGGAATGTCGGTCAGGAAGGGAGGGCTCTCCCTTGGGCACCCAGGCGCCCTCTCCTGACAGGTTTGGTAGAGCCGGGGGCTGGTGGCCAGCCCGGTTCCCTAGGGGCACCCTGTCATGGACCCTTTCTTAGGAAAGGGAGCAGCTATCCTCTCTACAAATGCCTCCCCCGCCCCCACCCAGACAAGGCTCCCGCTCCCTGGCGGGCCTCCAGCTTCAGCCCCTCTTAGATGTGCAAGGGCCCTAGGGTTGAGAAGGGAGGTGGGCAGAGGACCCAGGGCCAAGAGTTGGTGGTTTTTGCTCATAGAAATGGCTTCTCTCAGCCTCCCAGGCTGGGGTCTCCTGAAGACCACTGTCCCAGGGGCACCGGACACCTCGGCTTTTCCCTTTTTAGTGCTAAACAAATGCACAGGTGTCACAAAGTCCTGATCCCTGCCTCATTTATAGCCCCGTCCCCATCCAACCCCACACCATGGGGTGAAGGCAAGGGGGGAGGCACCCAAAGCCGGTTTCTCTCTAGCTCCCTCTCATACTCCCCCCCTCCCCCCCCCCCCCCCCCCCCCGCCTGAATCCTACCAGCTGCAAAAACCTTTATAAGGAACAAAGGCAATGGGGGCGGGGTGGGGGTCTTCCCTTTGGCGGACCTGGGGCTGCGGTTGACGCAGCCCGCAGCCGGTCGGCGCTGGCGCTGGCTTTCAGGTGAGTGCCTGAACCCGCATCCCGGAGTCCGCCCATGCCTCAAGGACCCCTCATCGCCCAGCCAAACCCCTCGGCGAAGAGGCAAGTCCTCCTCAGCTGCTCCCGGCCCTCAACCCGGCCGAGGGGGTCCCCGACTCGCAGCACTTTCTGCCTATTTGGTTTCGCTCAGTACTCACAGTTCGGATGCTAAGCCGTCTCCTCTCTCGCACTCACTTCCTTTGTCTCTTTCTCTCTCTCTCCCTCTCCAACCTCTCTCTCCCTCTCCAACCTCTCTCTCTCTCTCTCTCTCTCTCTCTCTCTTCCCTCCTTGTCTGATTCTCTGCTGTAGCTTCCAGTGGAGAAAAATAATTATTCTTCTCAATGGGTTCGCACGGGGCGCACGCACACACGCGCGCACGCGCGCGCGCGCACACACACACACACACACACACACAGACACACACACACCGCCGTGGTACCCAATCAATGCACAAATCTTCGGGGTCCCTTTAACCTCTGCGGATGACTCCGGGAGTTAATTATGAAGCATATTTCGGCGCAGCATAAATATGCATTAAGGTATGATATGACAACCGATGCGCTGAACTTCAGGGAACTGGCATTTAGACAGACTTCGTCTCGCCGCCACCCCCCCCCCCCCCCCCCCGCATAGCCCCAAGAGCCACCTCCACAGCCTCTCGGCCTCTCTCCCTCCCGGGGCTAGCAGTGGCCCCCGCGAGCTCCCACCCGGGTGGAAGCGGGCCGCGTAACCGCGTCGGCGCGGCACCGCTGGCCGGGAGACCCCCTCGTGCGCCCCCTGCGGTCGGGGCAGACCTTCAGCCGGCGACTCCCCTCCCCCCCCCCCCACCCACGCCCGCAGGCCCGGCCCGGGCCGCTGCGCTTCCCCGCCTCCCGCACGCTGCCCGTCTGTGAACAAACTCCGCGCTCAGTCCTTTGAGCAGCGGGCAAGAGCGGGACCGCTACCTGCCCGCACGCCCGAGTCCGGGGCTGAGCGCGAAGGACCCGGGACGCGGTTCAACTCGCGTTCAGGCCCAGCCGCCTCGCGTCTTCGGGTTCCGCCGCCCCCCGGGCCGGTCCCGACCCACACACACAGACACGCATTTGCACACGAGCGCGCACACACAGGCACGCACACGTATGTGCACACACAGGCACTCCCGCGCGCGCTCACGCCTGCACACACTCAGGGTTATAACAAAGGAAGAGGGGGCCAGCGCTGCCTTACTTTTCTCTCTCTTCTCCTCTCTTTTGCAGCCCCCCAGCCCCGGGCCGGCGTGCCCGGCCCACCCCGCCCTCCGCGCCAGTCCGACGGCAGCTGCGGCCGGCATTCCCCGGCAGCGCGTCGGGGCGGCAACTTCGCGCCCGGGCGCCCGCGCCTCGCAGCCCGGCGGGCGGGAGACAAAAGCTGCGGCGCCGCCGGAGGCCGCGCGGCCAAGGTGTGCTCGCTAATTGTCAGGAAATGTGTGTGTGCGCGCCGGGAGCCCGCAGGGGCGGGGAGGGGGCGGCGGCGGGAGGGGGAGAGGGGACGAGGAGACCCACCCCCCCACACACACACACCCCCCAGTCCCTGCCACTCGCCAGCGCCGGGCACCCGAACCGGGATTAGAGAATAAATTATCTGCTCTCTTCTCATTGGGCTGTGGCTGAGGACGCCGTCGGCGGCGCCGGGCTGGGAGCTCGCCCGGCTCTTTGCATTCACCGCACAGCTCCGGCTCGCCTCGCTTCGCGGGGGCCGAGAGCTCCGGGCCTTGGCTCCAGACACCAGAGGACACCGGCCGGCTGTCCGCGCCGCCCCTCCCCCGCTGCCCGCCTCAGCCTGACCCCTCTCCCCTCCCGAATCTGGTGCCTTGGGGACGTAGAGACCGAGGAAGAGAAGCCCAGAGGATGCAAATCTCAGAGTCCCTCCCACCCCTCTCTCGTTTCACCCCCTCTCCTAGGAGAAAGACGTGGGGGGGGGGGGTCACTGGGGTCGGACACCTGAGCCAAGCCCACCTCAGTCCCTGAGAGTTTTGGGAGCCCCCTGAGAGGATACCTCCCAGGACCAAGTCCCCCTCCTTGGGAGTCATCCCCTGCCCTCCACCCGGCTGTAACGACAAAGAGGAGACGGCACTCAGGTCTTTGCTTTCTCCTCCGTCCAGCCCCACGAGCTCCGGCAGAATCTTGTTCCCCACTTTCCTGAGCCTTTCCGTGGCCCACCTGGGAAGACAGGTCATTAACTGCAAAGGAAATGTGCTCTGGTTCAAAGCAGCTCCTTGCCAAGAATGCATTCATTCATTCATTCATTCAGCAACATGCAGGACCACCCCTGTGCTGTGACATGGGCTAGGCACCAGGAATACAAAGGGGAAAGATTCAGATGACACAGTCACGTCAAAATAAAATAAAATAACAACTGTGCAAGAGGTGCTATATCAATACACAGGCCACTTTGAACCCAGAGGCAGAAGTGACTAACTTCAGCCATTCATTCAACAAATAATTTAGCATGTCTTAAGTGCCAGGCTCTGTGCTGAGCCAGTGGGCTTGGTGCCCACCCCCCTGGAGCAGACAGTCTGGTGGACAAGATGGGCACTGGCTGGTGTGATATGAGCTAATCAGAGGCACGGGGGGAAAGGGCGAATAGCAGGGGCTCTTAATCTCCTCTGGGGAGCCCAGAAAGGCTTGTGTGAGAAAATGAGATCTAAGTCAAGCCCTAAAAGATGAAAAAGAGATAACTACGTGAAGATGGGATGGGGGGGGGGGGGCGGCGGAGGACAACGGAAGAGTTCTGGGCAGAAAGAACTTTCTAGAAAGGCCCTTGAGCTGCTGGTAACTGGCTCATTAGAAGGCAAGTAATCCGCCACCTTGCAGAGAAGGAGATGGGCCGGAGAAGAACTAGGAGAGCTGCCTGGATTAGTATTTACAGATATAACCCAGGGCAGACTTCTCCATGTCCCACAGCTTAATGTTCTGGAAGAGGCTCACTTGTATGCTGTTATGTCTCATTCTAGGCCAACCCCATAACCCACCGCCATTTTGCTTCTAGTCACTGTCTGTTGTAACCAGACCAACTCTGTGCCTTCTAAAGACAACATTAAAACCAAGAACAGAGACGAAGGCAGCCCTGCTTCAATGTATCACTTCTCAGAGGCTTGGACCACTATTTGCTCTGTCATTCAGTGATTCGGTGACCTGTGGCCCTCACATGGGGAAGCTGTCCTTAGAACTGGCCTCGACTCCTTTCCATGTGCTGAGATTGGATGCTTTCCAAGCAGTTCTGCATTTATAATCCCTAGATTCTCACAATAGCCCTGTGAGTTAAGTTTATCTCCAACAGACAGATGAGGAAACTGAGAGTCAGAAACGGAGTGGCCTGCCTGGTGCCACATACAGTTGCTGTGGCCAGACAGAGTTTATGGCTCCCCATCTTCTCTCCACCAGATTTTAGGTATTTGCCAGCCTCCTCTCCTCATTGGTGAGCCCCAGGAGGGTAGGGGTTCAGTGATCCCCTGTCTCTACGAGAATGTCTTCAGCACCGAGGACAGGGCCCTGCGCAGAGCCAACCTTGTGGAATGAGTGAACCTTGTGGAATGAGTGAACGAGTGACTGGGGTGGGGGCTGGGAGATGCTGATACAACCCACTGGGAACATGTTATAGCAGAAACTGCATGGGCTTTGGATTCACACATACTTCAGTTAGAATTGCCACTGTTACTAACACACTTAGACTTTCCGAGTCATGGTTCCCCTGTCTTCCAAATGGGATTCATAATACCCACCAAAGAAGGCTGCTGCGAAGATTAAGTGACGTTTGGTATATGCGGAATATCTGTGGAAAAATACACAAGACGTTGGTAACAGCAGTTACTTCTGGGAAGGGGATTCAAGTGGGTATGGCACAGGAATATACAGAGAAACCCACTTTTCATGATTTACCTCCAGCGGTTGTGATGTGTTACCATGTGCATGTTTTGCCTGAGTAATTAAAGTGAGCAATAAAATATTTTAATGAGATAATATGCGCAGCAACATAACAACAGCAATAAAAACGGCACTCTACACACATTTGTTGAACTGAACTGAGTTTTGCCATTTGAAACATCAGGAGGTACCTATGACTCTGGCCTGAAGGTTTGCACACTGCCCTGTCGGCAGGCGAAGGCAAAGATGTCTAACCAGGCGAGATATTTACCAACCCAGAAATGCTACAGTTCAAACCCTTAGTCACAGAGGGAAACAGCATCCCAGCAGGCTCATTATTCTATTGTGAATCCTGGGAAGTAACAGGAGTTGGAGGAGGATAGAGCAGGGGTGATGGGGAAGGAAAGCTGTGGGGTGGGGGCAGACCCCCCGTAGGCACCATGCTGCCCAGAGACACTAAGGCAGAAAGGGCTCCCAGACCTACCCTTATAGTGTTGCCCTTCCAGAGCTTAGCAAGCGAGCTACCTACCCAGGTACCCCGTGGCCCCCAAGGAAAGCTGAGAGCAGCAGGTGCAGAGCCTAAGGAGGGGAGTGGGCTTTCTCCTGTTACCCTCTAGGTATTGAGGTCCCAGGGCAGGACAGGGCAGCCATTCATCAGCCAACACAAAGAGACACTTTCTCAGCTGCACGGAGACCAGGCCAGGTCACCTCAGACACTGGGGCATAACATCAGTGGGAACTTTAGAGGCCTCTTTTAAAAGGCTTTGGACTGTCACATGTAGTAGTATTGGGGGAGGGGTTGGGACAGGAAGGAAGCATGTCGTGGGAGATTCTGGAGAGGGAAAGAAAAAGTGGCCCGAGCCTCAGTGAAACAAAGGGAGGGCAAACAGGATCAGAAAAGCTAGAAAAATAGAAATCAAAAGAAATGGAAATCATTTCTTCCGGACGAACAGCAGGTAAGGGAGAAAAGGAAATAAAGTCAAAGGCACAGGCCTGGAATAGCCATCTTTCAGTCTAAGGGAAGGATGTGGCTGCTCCCTTTTTCTGTTGTGAGTTTCCAGAGAAGGGCCTCGGCAGAGCATCTGAGGTAGGGCTGTGGGGGACGGGGATGTCCTGAAGCTCAACCTGAAATAGGTCACTTTCCTGGTCCTCTCCTTTGCCTCCTGTCCACCTCTTCCTAATTAAGGCAGAACACAACCAGAGTCCAGTCCCTGGTCAGTCTTGAACACAGGAATGATTTTCATTAGAAGGGACAAAGTGCAAGCTATTTATATAGTCAGCACTCAGAAGTACTTAGAGATTGTCATCACCCCCAGGATCCTGAGTACCTATTGTATTCAGTGCACTAGGTTGTGACCTGCCCCTATTACAGTCACCAGAGCATCAGCCATAGGCGGTTTAAATTAATGAATACATCGAGTGCCTCTCACAGCACTAAACACCTCAGGGATACGTGGATTAATTTCATGCATCCTTTTCTCCAGTCGAGTCCTCGTATGTGCCAGCTACATACTCTAGACTAGATGTAGCCTTACCTGACCACCCCTTCTTTTAATGACAATGTCAAGACATGCTCCATCATGTCTCATATCCCAAATCCTAACCTCCCGCATCGTCCATAATTCCAAAGACTGGAAACCCCTAATAACTCTGTATAGCTACCGACTGCATCCCATCTCCCACCTCTCTCCCATTCTCGCACCTTGCCTCTAAAACCTCTGGAACTCAGTCTGCCACTAGCCAATGCCCCTCTGTCCTCAGACCCTTCCTTGAGCATTCCCTTGACTGTCTTGCTCTACTGACACCTGGCTGTCCCCTGGAGACACTGCCTCCCAATAGCCTTGTCTACTGTCAAGGATGAAGGATAACAAAAACAGTGAAGGCTGTTCTTTTCTCTAGTACCCCACGTACCTCAGGGTCTATAGTGCTGTTCCAAACTACTTCTCCTCCTGCCTCCTGCAAAAACGTCAGCATGTTTGATACGAATGGGGTTAGACCTCACCTCATAGGCTACATTTTTGCTGTCGTCTCCAGTCTCTCCCAAGGTCATCCCCTAAACCCTGCCCTCATCAATATGTTTACCTCCAGTTATCCCATTTTCAGGCATCCCAGCCCCCCAGTGCCTCTTATCAACCCCGTTAACTTTCAGTAAGACCTCCATTCTGCCTATTGTTTAATCTCATAGGGACCTGATGTGCCAAAACAGTTTTTATTGTCCACCGTGCCCTGCATGTGACCATTTTATCCCTTAACCAGCTTCATTATCACGTCTACTGCTGTGATCTCTTACAAATGCCCTCACCGGCTTTGCCTCTCTTTCTTACCTCCGTTGTACTTTTCTGGCAAAATCCTAATCCTGGCTAAACGTGGCTACCCACCTACCCTTCACCTGTACCCAAGCAACCGAACGTTACTGAGGAAAATCATACAGCTCTGCTTATCCACTGGTCTTACTCTGAACTTGCAACTTGAAATCTCCTGAGCGCACTGGGTCCTGCCTACCACACCTCTGCACTTCCCCGGTGTATTCCCCTTTCCCTCCCTCTCAAGTAACTATTTCATGCCTCCCTTCTCCTCCTTCTCTCTTCAACCCTCCCATATCCTCCCTCCTACGTCACTGATATAATTAAAAAATGCAAATGAATGAGAGCTATTTCATTTCCCCCACCAACCCATCTGCATGATCTCTACTTGTATTCTCTGCCCTCCCTGTAGATGAAGAGGCTCTGTGTTCTCTGGGGCCAGTCCCCCCACTTGTGCACTGGACCCCATTTGTTCCTTCCATGACTTTGCTTCTTGCAATTGTCCCTCTGTCTCCTGAGTCAGTGGTCTCTCCCATACCTACTAACATAAAAAATATGCCTTAATATTGCCCACCTTAAAAAACCTTCCCTTTCCCCCACATCTTTTTCTAGGCAAGGTTCCATTTCTTTATTGTTTTCTAGTAAGCCTCAAAACAGTTCCCTGCAATCACTCTATACCTCCTTACCTACGGTGTCTCCTCAACTCACTCCACTTTGACTTCTGTCTCCATCACCTGCTGACATCTCCCGCCAAGGTCATCAGCAACATTCTCTCTCTCTCTCTCTCTCTCTCTCTCTCTCTCTCTCTCTCAACAGCTTCTCTCTTACCAAATCCAAGAGCCAAAGTCAATCTGACTTACTTACCATCAGTGTTTAACACAATTGACTACTCTTTCCTTCTTAAAACACTCTTCCCTTGAAACACAAGGGCTCTCTTCTCTCAACATTCTCTAACTTTCTCTCTAGACAGTCTCTCATCCAGTCCTGTGACTTTAAAGATCAACCTCTCCCTGAGCTGCAGGCCTGCATATCCAACCCTGACCTCTCCACTTGGATGCTGTATTCGCTTCCTAAGGCTGCTGTGACAAAGTACCATAAGTTGTGTGGCTTAAAACAACAGAAATTTATTGTCTTGCAATTGTGGAGGCCAGAAATCCCAAATCAAGGTGCCGGCAGGGCCACACTCCCTGTGAGGGCTCTAGGGGGGATCCTTTTTTTGCCTCTTCCAGCTTTGGGGAGCCCCAGATGTTCTTTGGCTTGTGACAGCACCGCTCTGATTTCTGCCTCCATCTTCCCATGGTATTTTCTGTAAGTCCCAAATTTTCCTCTTCTTTCTTTTTTTTTTTTTTAAGATTTTATTTTTTTAAAGTAATCTCTACACCTGCCGTGGGGCTCAAACTCACAACCCTGAGATCAAGAGTCACATGCTCCATCAAATGAACCAGCCAGGCACCACTTTCTTCTTCTTTTAAGGACACTAGTCATATTGGATGAGGGCCACCCTAATGACTTCATCTTAACTTGATTACATCTGCAAAGATCCTATTTCCACATAAGATCACTTTCATAGGTATTGAGGATTAGGATTTCCATGTATCTTTTGGGGGGGACATAATTCAACCCATAACAGATGTCAACTAGGTATTTCTTTTTTTTTTTTTTTTTAAGTTTATTTGTTTGAGAGAGAGAGAAAGAGAGAGCGAGCACGAGCAGGGTAGGGGCAGAGAGAGAGGGAGAGAAGAATCCCAAGCAGGCTCCACCCTGCCAGCGTGGAGCCCCACGTGGGGCTCGATCTCACAAACCGAACTGTGAAATCATGACCTGAGCTGAGATCAAGAGTCAGAAGCTCAACTGACTGAGCCACCCAGGCACCCCATCAACTACGTATTTCAAACTTCACATGTCTATCATGCAATTCTTGATTTCTATACCTCTTGCCTCCATCCTCCTCCACCTTCCCCGTCATCATCAGCTCCATCCAGAAGCCTAGAGAACATCCTTGCTTCCTCTCTTTTCCTCATGCCCTACATCTAACCTATCAGCAAGAACACTGCCCAAATCCCAGCCCTTCTCCCGCTCCTCTGCTACCATGGGAGTCCATACTCTCCCCTCTCTCCTGGGCTGCTGCACAGGCCTCCTGCTCTGCTCCCTGTCCACCCCCCACCCCCCCGGGGTCTACTTTCCATCAAAAAGCCAGAGGGATTGTTTTAGAACATAAATCAGATCACATCCCTCCCACTGCTTAAAACCTTCCAAAGACTTCTTACTAGAATTAGCCTAAAATCCAAGCTTCTTAACTTGGCTTATGAGGTTTGATAGGCTCTGACCCCTCGTCTCTCATTTCCTACCACTCTCTCCCACTCTCGCCTCCTCTCCAACTGCACAAACCTTCCTTCTGTCTCTCTAAAACGTTCCAAGCTTGTTCCTGCCTCAGGGTTTTGCATTTGCTGTTCCTTTTGTCCAGAACACCCTTCCCCCATCTTGGCATGAACAGCTTCTTCTCTCATTCCAGTCATATCTCTAATGTCACCTCCTGAGAAACCGTCCCCACTGTGACAAGCCCTGTCTAGCTACTTATTCTATTTTTTTAATTCATACCTTTATTACTATTTGTTAGGTCCTGTGTTTACTGTCAGGCTTCTATCAGGCTGCAAATGTCATAAGGACAGGGAGTATATCTGTGTATGTATATATATATATATATATATATATATATATGTTTATTTTTTATTTTTTAAGAAATTTTATTTGTTTATTTATTTATTTTAATGTTCATTCACTTTTGAGAGACAGAGACAGAGCATGAGCAGGGGAGAGGCAGAGGGAGAGGGGGACACAGAATCTGAAACAGGCTCCAGGCTCTGAGCTGTCAGCACAGAGCCTGACGCGGGGCTCGAACTCACGAACCGTGAAATCATGGCCTGAGCCGAAGTCGGACACTCAACTGACTGAGCCACCCAGCCGCCCCCATTTATTTTTTTAAGTAAGCTCTACACCCAATGTGGGGCTTGAACTTACGACCCTGAGATCGAGAGTGGCAAGCTCTTGATATATGTCTTTGCCCCTGCTGAATCCCCGGTACCTGCAACAGATCCAATACATCATAGGGGCTCCGTAACATTTATTAAATAAATAAACTTGGGGCGCCTGGGTGGCGCAGTCGGTTAAGCGTCCGACTTCAGCCAGGTCACGATCTCGCGGTCCGTGAGTTCGAGCCCCGCGTCAGGCTCTGGGCTGATGGCTCAGAGCCTGGAGCCTGTTTCCGATTCTGTGTCTCCCTCTCTCTCTGCCCCTCCCCCGTTCATGCTCTGTCTCTCTCTGTCCCAAAAATAAATAAATGTTGAAAAAAAAAATTAAAAAAAATAAATAAATAAACTTATTTCTATGTGCCAGGCACTGTACTAAGACCTGGGGATTCAACGATGAGTGACAAACGAAATCTGTTCCTTCTCCGTGAACCGGACAGGGCCGCACCTGCTGAGGAGCATATCACAGGGTAACTGGCTCCTGAGCAGCTCCATGGCAACACTGCCTCCGAGGCTGGGTAAGCCCCCTCTCTCTTAGCCAGAGAAGCCTTTCCAAACCTACAGCGCTCTTGACACTTCCCTGCCTCCTCAGCTCAGTAGAGGCTCTCGTTTTCTGTTTCACAGAGAAAATTGAGGTCCAGATCAGGAACTCCTGAGTCCTCCTTTTATTTCCTTCCCTTTTCTCCTTCCTGTCTGCCCTTCTGGAATGTGAGCTTTGCCTTCAGGGAGACATGGGTGCCTTTGGACAAATTGCTTAACCTCTGAATCTTGGTTTCCTCCTCTGTAAAATGGTCATGAAAACGCCTACCTCATTAGGCTGTCCGAGAATTAAGCAAACATCCTAAGTCACATGCCCGTCTTTTCATAGATGCGCAGGAAATGTTTCATTCCCTTCCCTTCCCTTCCCTTCCCTGCTGCACCCCGCCCCCCCCCCCCATGAGATAAGTGTGGTTTCTAGTTTACAATGGAGAAACTGAAGGCAAGTCTTCTGATGTTTGAGTCTATTGGTTATTCACATAAAGTCACACCCTGCTAAGTGGCAGACCCCAAGTTAAATCCCAGATCTTGGACTCCAGACCCAGGACTCCTGGCACTGCAGCGAAAGACAATCTAGTGACTTTTTAATAAAGCCAAATTAATTCAATTAAAAGTTTTTTTTAACATTTATTCATTTTTGAGAGACAGAGAGAGACAGAGTGTGAGCGGGGGATGGGGAAAGACAGGGAGACACAGAATCTCAAACAGGCTCCAGGCTCTGAGCTGTCAGCACAGACCCAACGCCGAGCTCGAACTCATGGACTGTGAGATCATGACCTGAGCCGAAGTTGGGACGCTTAACCGACTGAGCCATCCAGGCACCCTGAATTCAATTTAAAGGTTTGTCCTTCGGTCTGGCATTTTGTCCTCTTTCTCTCTACCCTCCCCACTCCCTCTCTTTCTCTCTCCTTTAGTGTTAGAATGTCCTTTATCTGAAGAAATGATGTATTTTTTTCTTACTGGGAAACAAAGCTAGCTGTACACGTATCCCCACTATTACAAAACTGCCTCAAATATCTTACATAGGCTGCCGCTCATCTCCCCGTGACGGGGACTGGCCCTGGGACTTCTGCATTAATGGGGCAACCAGTGGTCTGGTTGGAAGGAGGAGGGGGGGAATTGACTTAGAGCTGGTTGCATAACTATTTACCTTGGTTTGGAAGAATTAACCAGGATTTCAGAGAAATCAGAGCCCCACCCAGCCACCTTCTGTCACTGCAGCGTTCTGGCACACGGGCACACCCTCTTCTGAGAAGGAACACCAAACTGCTCAGACAGGCTGCACCCTCCCTGTCGTGGTCCTTCCCTGGCCAGAGAATAGTCTCTGCCTTTTCCCTCTAAAGATTTCCCAGCATGTCTCACGGGGTGATTTTTGGAGTATAAAAATGTGGTCAGCGTATTGGCCTTGGTACTTGCCCTCCCCCCTCCCCCCTACGTGCGACCGGTCCCAGGAGGTGACTGACAAGTTGGGCCAAGTGCACTGAAAGCCCTGTCTCTGTGCGCCCGTAACTCCTGAGCCTCACAGACCCCAAAGGACCCCGCCAGACGGCAGAGAGCCATAAATCCGGGGAGCTGAAGCTGGGAGCTCACGGGCGGCACTGGGGGAGAAGCCGCCGATCTGATTGCTACGTGAGCTGGAGAGAGAAAAGGTAGTAGCTGGAGTGCTGGAAATACACCACTTTGGAACAAAATGAAGCAACAGAGGAATGGCAGGAGGGACAGTGCTTTTTTCTTCGGTACAACAAAGGGGCTGGATTATACTGTATCCAAAGCCCTTTCATCACTGAAATTCCGCGTTCCACTCTGCAACTAAGGTCAAGCGTGATCAAGCAGATATGGGAGATGTGAGGGCAGGAAAGCAAAATTGGGAGGCCCGGAGAAGCCAGAAGCAGGGAGGAAGAACTATTTACTGACCAATTGCTATCGCATTTAATCCTGAAAACAAGAAAGGTAGATAGGGTTTTCCCCATTCCGCAGGGAAGAACACTGAGGCACAGAGGCTGAATTAATTTCCCGAGGTCACAGAACCAAGTGCTCAGGCTGGGACTCCAGCCCAGCCGGTCTGCCCCCGGGGTTTGCCTTCTGGGGCGCGAAGCCACCTGCCTGTGTGTGCGCAGTGAGCAGAACATAGCAAGAAGCCTGTTTACAACCACCTCTCCGCTTTGAAGGAGGGGAATAGGAAACAGGCGGTCCCCAAGGAGTGGACTGTCCGAAATGTACACCTGGCTTCCAGAGGAGAGGAGTGTGGGCCTGTGTGTGTGTGTGTCTGTCTCTAGGGGATGTAGGATGTGACACACAGAACCACAAGGCACATAGGTGAAAATATTCCATAGGAATGAATGTAAGCTCCTGCACACGGGGCACAGAATCCCCATTATATAAGAAGGGGGGGGGGCATTAGGACCAGAAAGCCATTAGTTAGGCGTTTCACCGGACATCAAACTCAAGCTGAGTCACCAGGGAGGCTTCTAAAAGAGCCCACCACAGGGCAGCACGGACCGAAGGGCAGGGTCTTACACCAGAGAGGTGAGAAGCCCCAGAGCACCTGCTGGGTTGAGTTCTGAGCCCCTTGCGGTGCCCAGGGCAGGGCCGGGCTCGGAGGAGAGCAGCTGGGACTGAGAGAGATGGCCATCAGGGAAGAGGTGAAACACTCGCCCGTTGAAGGGCTGGGTGAACCTGCGTCACGCAGATAGGACAGCTCCGGTTTTCTCACCCGTGAAAGGGGGTGGATAGTAGGATCGGCACAGAGAATACGTGTGGCGGTGCATGTCGGCTGCAGCAGCTGTTATTACACACTGAGCATGTTCACCTCAAACAAGAGAAACCATCAGAGACACACTGGAAGGTCAAGGACGGGGCCTTCCATGTCATCAATCTGTCCAGAGCCACTAGCTTTTATGGACTCCATGAGCGTATCCAAAGTCCTCAGGTCCTGTTCCTCATCCTCTGACATTAGTCCTATGAAACCCCAACGGCCCAGTCTTTTTAAAAAAAAAAAATTAACATTCATTTTTGAGAGACAGAGACAGAACACGCATGGGGGAGGGGCACAGAGAGAAAGGGAGACGCAGGATTCAAAGCAGGTTCCAGGCTTCGAGCTGTCAGCACAGAGCCCGATGCGGGGCTCAAACTCAAACTTCGAGATCATGACCTGAGCCGAAGTTGGACGCCTAACCGACTGAGCCACCCAGCGGCCCCCAACAGCCCATTCTTAATGATCGAAGCAGAGAGGTATCTAGAGGACGGTGCTCCCCCCTCCTCTGGCAGGCTGCTGGGGTGGGCAGGGCAGTTGAGGGCACACGACAAGCTGGGGCCCAGCGACTGCTAGGTCCAAGCGCTCCTTCCATTTGCTTACTGAGCCCTTCTGTCCTGTCTCTCCCCCTCCCCAGTTCACTGCCCCATCACCCCTCCTCCCCCACCATCCCTGCTCTCTTGGTGGGAGCAGGAACAATGATGCTAGTCTCGTCTTTGGCTCTTTCCCTGACCTCTGGCTGAGTGTCAGTCTCGTACACGGGCAAGATCAAGACACACAGTAGGCTTTTAATGACTAGGAGGACGGAGACTGGATGCTTAATCCTTAGCATCAGTGATTTTCCAAAAATACCGAGCAGAGAAGTACTTGGGGGAGCTGATTAAAATGCAGACTCCTGGCCCCCACCCCAGTCCTACTGAAATACAGTCTCTGGGATGGATAGCTGGAAATGTCGTTTATAACCAGCTCCAGCAGGTGATGGTGTGTGCAGGGGGGTGGTGGGTGTGGGTGGTCTGGGTGGACATTTTCAGAAACACTGCTCTGATTGGCGATGGCTCTCTGTATTCCTACCACACACATGGACCTCTGGGGAGACCATAAGAAACTTGCAAAATGCCCCGCCCTCGTGGTGCCTGGCTGGCTCAGTTGGTGGAAAATGCAACTCTTGATCTCAGGGTTATGAGTTTGAGCCCCACGTTGGGTGTAAAGATTACTTTAAAAAATGAAGCTTAAAAAAAAAAAAAAAGAATTTACAAAATGCCCCATCCTCAAAGAGTTCGCGGTCCAGCTAGAGAAAGAAGACACCCACAGGAGCAATTAATGCTAAGGTCCTGACAGATGTCTTGTGCTGTGAGAGCTTAGCAGAGGGCTGGCTCCGTCGGAGGCAGCTTTGGGAAGGAGGCTAGGTTCAGGCAGGGCTACGACAGTCAGGTACAGTCTTCGTCCCCAAGCAGCTAAGATATGCTCCATTGTGGAGGTGTTCAATTAGCCACACTCGTGAATCCTACACGTCTATCTAACTGGCTTTCATCCACCCCCACCTCCTCCTTCCAGATGGAGCCCTCTGCTCCGTGGGATATAATTACACTCTCTGGCCTGTTTTAATGAAGGCAAACATATTCAGTATTTGTATTCAGGCTTCTCCTGTGTTGGAGAGGGTTGGAGTGGGCAGGGCGGGGAGGTGGTTCCCTGGGAGAATGGGAGAGTACTAACCTCACTGCTCACTTCCACAAGCCTCTCCGTTCACGAGGTCCATTCACGTGTATTTTCTCATCAGTGCTGCTGCCCTATCGCTGTGGCCATGCATTCGAGACCTGTTCGCACCAGCAAGGTGTGCCCGCGTGGCTTTACAATGATGTTGGCATCGTGTCAGTGCAAGTAAATCAGTATTTCCAGCTCAACCAACTAATTTAGCTGGGAGCTCAAATACCAGGATATGGGTTAATTCACACAATCCCACCATCACAAATGTTTCATTACGGAGTCAGTTTTCATTTCTCCTACTGTTCATAGTGATAGTCACTAACCTCTGCCTAGCATACTACACAAACCTTGGACCATACAACAAAAGCATAATTATTTTACAAGCCACCAAGAAAATAAAGAGGTTTGCCAATTACGATGCAACCACCAGTTATGCGCTGTGTGCCGATTTCAAAGATGCTAAAATTTGAAAAATAACGCATGTGAAAATCAGTGGGAGGGTATAAATGACAGAGAACACAACACAACACATCGGTCCACCTGCCTTTGGCACATGAATCTTTTTATTGAATGTTTACCCTAGATTCAATGGCAAGTGGGAAGAGAGTAGAGAGAAAGGGGGGAGAGAGGCAATTTCCAATTTTTCTGATGCTCTAAAAGCCACTAGAGATTAAAATTTTTATGGTTCCATTTTACAGGCGAAACTGTCAAGGCTCAGAGACATTTCAGGGCTACTGAAGGCCACAGAGGTAGAAGTGGCATGGGACACAATGCTGGGATTTCTGTTTCCAAGTTCAGTGCCTAGGGGCGCGTGGGTGGCTCAGTCGGTTGAGCGTCTGACATCAGCTCAGGTCATGACCTCACGGTTTGTGAGTTCCAGTCCCTGGTCGGGCTCTGTGCTGACAGCTCACAGCTCACATCTCGGAGCCTGGATCCTGCTTCAGATTCTCTGTCTCTCTGCCTCTCCCCTGGTCAAGTTCTGTCTGTCTCTCTCTCAAATATAAATAAACATTAAAAAAAATAGTTCAGTGCCTACACCACCCAAATGTTCATCAACTGATGCCTGGATAAACAAACCGTGGTGTAACCATACAGTGGAATATTATTCAGCCAGAAAACGGAATGAAGTACTCATACATGCTGTAACACGGATGAACCTTGAGAAAACATGAAGTAAAAGAAGGCTGACATACAAAGCCACATATTGCATGACTCCATTTATATGAAATATCCAGAAGAGGCAAATCTAATTTTTTAATGTTTATTTATTTTTGAGAGAGAGAGAGAACAGGGGAAGGGAAGAGAGAGAGAGAGAGAGAGACAGATTTCAAAGCAGGCTCCAGGCTCTGAGCTGTCAGCACAGAGACTGATGTGGGGCTTGAACTCATGAACCATGAGATCATGACCTGAGCTGAAGTCAGATGCTTAACCGACTGGGTCACCCAAGCGCCCCCAGAATAGGCAAATCTATAGACACAGAAAGCAGACTAATGGTTGCCAGGGGCTGGTGGGGGGAGGGGGGGGGTACCTATTAATGAGTGTGGAACTTGCTTTTGGTGTGATGAAATTTTCTGGATACATAGTGGCAATGGTGCACAATCTTGTGACTACACTAAATGTCACTAACGGCAAATTTTATGTTATGTGTATTTTACCACAGTCAAGAAGAAAGATACAATCGGGGCGTTGGGGGGGGGGGCGGAATCCCATTCCCTTTCCTCTGTGGCACTCCTATAGAAGCAGGGAGGAAGGATGGCCGGGGAGAAGGGGAAAGGATGGGGATACCAGAGCAGAGGGCACCCAGGCACTTGGCAAGCCCTCCCCCACCACACACCTAGTTGTGACTCTCCCTCCTCCAGCAGGAAGATGCACAGAGCTGGCCTGGGATCATCTGTCTTCATTACACCATCCCTACCAGCTCCATCGCTTCTTGCCAGAAAACTCATCAATATTCCCCTGTGGCTTGGCAGACCCAGCCCCCCTCCCTCCCCTGCCCCCACACTGGCTACTTCTCCTCTTCCCAGGTTATGAGCCTGGACCAGCTGATACACACACCCCAGGATCCCTGCTCTCCTTTGTCTCCCCTGGAGATCCCCAGCCATGCCTTCCCTCCCTGGCTGCAGGGACTCTGGATACCCTGGAGGTGTGCAGGGGGCTTTGGGAGCCAGACAGGCTGAGAGGTGCTGAGTGTTGTCGGCCCCTTCGAGAAGCCACCCTCGCACCTCTATTTGAACTTTTTAAGCACTTCCTAGTACTCTGGACTCCTCGTGTCTACTTCATTTTTCTCTAGTCTAAAGCATCGATCATTTTCTAATATGAGTTATATATTAATATCCTATAGTATTTATAGGTTGTAGGTATAATATATGTATGCTGTTTACTGTTACTCATCCCCTATTAGAATGTATGCTCCGTGAGGGCAGGGCTTACATCACACGTGTTCACTGTTGCACACCCAACGACCGGACCAGTGCCGGAACTACTAAGTAGAATGAATGCATGTTTGGGGGCTGGGTTTGGATGCCCAGCAACAAGGTGTTAGCAACTTTGAGGGCTTTTCAGTACTTCTGGAACCCAGTGGCTGTGATAGCAAGAAACAAAAGTATCAATCAGATCGGAAATTCTCCTGCTCTCATCCATCCGGTGCCCTCCATTACCCATCGAACAAAATCCATACTTATTCCCCAGCTTGGCCGTGTCTCTGCTCTTTCCTACTCTGCCTCATTCACTCTGTGGAAGCTACTCTGGACCCCTTGCAGTTCCCGAGCCTCCTAAGGTTATTCCCTGCCCCCACCCCGGGTCTCAGCACTTGCTATTTCCACCGCCCTGATTCCAGTGCTGTTCCCCATTTGACATTCAACCCCCTGCAGATGGCCTGTCTCTCACCTCATTCAGGTCTCAGCTAAAATTTCGTCTTCTCTGAGATGCCTGCCCTGACCACCTGAGCTAACACGGCGTCCCTCATCCCCCTCCACCTCCTTTCCCCAATGCTACCTGGCTATGCACTACATAGGTTTGTTTACATCACTCTCATTAGACGGCAAGCCTCACGAGGGCAGGAGTTTTGTTCGCTGAAGGTAGCAGTTACTGTTGGTGCCCCAGCTCACCTCCTCCGCCCCACCACAGTCAGTGCACAGCAGGCTTGACTCCAGCTGCCAGCTCTGCATTTCTTTGCAGGATGGCTTTCTCCTGCATCTGCATCAAGCAAAAGGGAACTGACGGGAAATCAACACACACGCAGACACACCCAGAAGCCCTCAAACCAGCCTCCTGGAAATCGGTTTATACATCCCCTTGCCCCCTCCTCCTCGGGCAGAATGACTTTGAAGTGCCGAGTTCTTCACTCCCAGAGCTGGGCAGTGGCCTTAAGCTTCAATTGTTCTCAGTGGTAATTTGCTCGATGATAATCCTTACCTGGCCGCCTTCCCTTCTCTTTCTCCCTCCCCTGTTCTCCTACTGGTGTTTCCTGGGATCACTTCCCAAATAGAATCCTACAGTTCAAATCTTATCTCGAATTGGAACGCTCATGCATTGCTTAGTGGGGATGTAAAATGGTCCAGCTGCTTTAGAAAACAGCTTGGCAGTTTCTCAAAATGTCAAACATGGAGTTACCATATGACACAGCAACCCCATTCCTAGGTACACACCCGAAAGAATTGAAGACATATGTCCACACAAAAACTTGTACACGCACACGTTCATAGCAGCGTAATCGATGATAGTCAGAAAGTGAAACAACCTAAGTGTCCATTAACTGAGGGATGGATAAGCAGAATGTGGCAGACCCATATAGTGGAACCGTATTCAGCCACAAAAATGAATGAAATACTGACATATGCTACAATGTGGGTGAATCTGCAAAATAGTATGCTAAGTGAAAGAAGCCAGTCACAAAAGGCCACGTATTGGGGCACCTGGGTGGCGCAGTCGGTTAAGGTCCGACTTCAGCCAGGTCACGATCTCGCGGTCCGTGAGTTCAAGCCCCGCGTCGGGCTCTGGGCTGATGGCTCAGAGCCTGGAGCCTGTTTCCGATTCTGTGTCTCCCTCTCTCTCTGCCCCTCCCCCGTTCATGTTCTGTCTCTCTCTGTCCCAAAAATAAATAAACGTTGAAAAAAAATTTTTTTTTTAATAAAAAAAAAAAAAAAAGGCCACGTATTGTACGATTCCATTTATATTAAATGTCTAGAGTAGGTATATCTCTAGACAAAGTCCGTTTGTAGTTGCCAGGAAGGCAGGGAGAGAGGACAACGGGGAAAGACGACTAAGGCATGTGGGATTTCTTTTTTTTTTTAATATTTAGTTTTGAGAGACAGCACAAGCCAGGGAGGGGGAGAGAGGGAGGGGGAGAGAGGGAGGGGACGCGGGATCCAAAGCAGGTTCCGCGCTGACCGCAGAGAGCCCTATGTGGGGCTCAAACTCATGACCTAAGCCAAAGTCTGACGCTTGATTCATTGAGTTACCCGGGTGTCCCTGTGGGATTCTTTAGAGGGTGATGACCCTGTTCTAAAATTGAGTGTGGTGGTGGTGGCACAGCTCTGAAAATACACTAAAAATCACCAAAATATGCAGTGCGAATGGGTAAATTTTATAGTGAATGAATGAAATCTCAATCAAGCTTTTTAATTCTTTTAAAGCCCTTTTCTCAAGGCCCACTTCTGGAGGAACCCAAAGGAAGGTCATCAGAACCTAGGACCGTGCCTAGCACATAGTAGGTGTTCGATCGACATACAAATAACAGGTGGAATAACGAAATGAATGGAAAATAGCTGCCAGCAAAGACTTGATGAAAACCACGCAAATAACTTCAAACAGAGCTACAACTGTTCCCCCAAGTTCACCCTCAGCCATTACCTCATGTGCCACCGGGAACAAATAGCGCATCTCACGGGCATGTCTGTCTGGAATTAGCACGAGAAGGAAGCAAAGTGATGTGGGTATGTGTCCACCATGAGATGGTGAGGGTGGGAAAGGTGTGGCTGTGTGCTTATATGTGTTTGTGTATGTGTTATGTATCTGTGTGTGAGGGTGTGCCCATGGTGAGTATATAAGTGTGTTTGCATGTGTGGTATGTGTGGTGTGTGTGTGTGGGGGGGTGGCTGGGTGGGGAACCAGAGTCAGGCTAGGAGCTGTCAGGAATCTGACAACAGAACCCTTGGTTGTTGGGGGGTGGGGTGGATCTGAGCGCTGCCTCCTGATCCCCGAGAGCCAGGGCGTGCATCCCAGCCCCCTTTGGGTCTCCTCTGGGCCCGTGAAGCCCCTTCTATTGGAGGCCCCCTGGGGTCCCCGGAGCAGATGCTGTCACTTCAGCAGGACGCTCCTACCTGCAACGTTGTCAGCCGTTCGTCGCTCGGCTGGTCGGCGGGTCCCGTGCATAGGGGTGGGGGGCTGAGAGGAGCAAAAGGAGCCTAAGTGGGAGCAGGCTGAGGGAGCAGAGGGATCCCTCCACAGCCGTAATCCAGTATTTCAGACCTTTTCTTGTCCATTAGCAACAAGACCAGTCCTTAATCGACTTAGAACACAATCTCCATTAGAATGTGCTTCCAATTGTCTGTGACTCATCATCTCCCTCAACTGAGTGAGACTTCAGAGTCCCCACCGCGCTGCCCAAGGGCTCCGCTGAGCTTCAAGGACTGACACCCGCGCCTCTGCACGCGTCTTCTGCAAGTCCGTGGGTTGGGTGGAAAGCACATGGGTGACCAGAGTGTGAGCCCTGGGAGGTCCTGAGCAGGTCCCACTTCCTCACAGCGTGTGAGGGCAGGGGGCTGGGTTCTGCCGACGCTGACATTCTGTGTCCTGTCCAACACGGGACAGCCTTCCTCCTCTCTCCATCTTGGCAGCCCCCAGGACCACCCTCTACTTCCTCACGCCCCCGGCGGTTCCAGGGGTGACTGACCAGTGCCCCATCCATTCTGGAGGGCCATGTGGACTCTCCCTCTAGCTGTCCCCGGTCCAGGAGCTCAGTGGCAGGAGACTAAATCCTCTAGGCTGGCTCCAAACTCTACCTCCCTGGGCACCTGCCCTTCCCGCCCCAGCAGATGGCCACAGCGCCCTGGGTCGCCGTGAGCAGGAAAAGAAGCATGGCACCCGGACCAGGCTCGCCCTGACGTTGCCTCCTGTGACCCCGGCATCTTTCTTTGGACCCCTCCCCACACAGAGAGCCCTGCCCGTGTCCGGGCAGTGTTGGCTCTCCCACCAGCCGATCCCAGCGCTCCTACTGACCGTTTAGTCAGTCGGCACTCAACAAATACTTTTGTCCTGTCTGCTCTGAGCTGGGCACTGTGCCAGGTCTCGAGGATATCAAGATGAAGGAGGATGCGGGAGGGTCTCTGCCCTCAAGAACCTTGGGAGAAGCAGACAGGTCACATAACCTGTCATGGTAAGGGGCGCCTGGGTGGTTCAGTCAGTTAAGTGTCCGATTTCAGCTCAGGTCATGATCTTGAGGTTCATGAGTTCAAGCCCGGTATGGGGGCTCTCTGCCTGTCCCTGTGTGGATGTCTCTTCTGTCAGCTCAGAGCCTGCCTTGGATTCTCTGTCTCCCGCTCTCTCTGCCCCGCACCCAGCCTGCTCTCACTCTCTCTCTCTCTCTCTCTCTCAAAAATAAATATTAAAAAAAAAGAAGAGATGGGGAGGGGGGCCGGTGGCTCAGTCAGTTGAGCATCCGACTTTAGCTCAGGTCAAGATCTCACCCTGCCTCTGGCGCCCTGCAGTGAGCACAGAGCCTGCTTTGAATCCTCTGTCTCCCTCTCTCTGCCCCTCCCCCACTGGTGCTCTCTATATCAAAAATAAATAAACACTAAAAAAAAAGAGAGACATGTCTTGGTAAGAGCAAGGACAGTGCTCATAAAACACTATAAGAGAACTTGCCACATGTAATCATTGTTTTTTGGGCAATTACTATTTCAAGCACACATATATTAAGTCACGAAGTCTAACAACAACCCCGTAGTACGGATATTACAAAGACAGAAGCTGAGGCTCAGAGAGTTTAGGTAGCTTGTCCAAGATCATCCCGCTGGCACAGGGGGTGAGGAGGGATTCAAACCCATGCCATCCAGCTCCAGCGTGGAACTTTTAAACAATGCTAGCTTGCCTCCAGATGTGTACAGGAGAGACACACAGGGGCCAGGCCATCTCAGCTGCTTGGACGAGTAGGGAAGGACTACGGGACCATCCACCTTCTCTTCCAAGATGCCGTGAATGACCTTAAACTTGGCTCTAAACACAAAGGTGGGGCAGGGGGCCGCCTGACTCAGTTAGAACAGGCAGCTCTTGATGTCAGGGTCATGAGTGCAAGCCCCCATGTTGGGTGTAGAGGTTACTTAAATAAGTAAATAAACAAACAAACTTATGTATCTATAGATATTTATATATCTATATACATAAATATATATGTATATAGATATATAAATATGGATGAATATAGATGTTAATATATCAATATCTAAATATAGACATTTATATATCGATATGCATAAATATATACATATATAAATATAGATATTAATATATTAATATATATAAGACCTTTGAGCTTCAGAATATTTTTTTTTAATTTTTTTTAACGTTTATTTATTTTTGAGACAGAGAGAGACAGAGCATGAACGGGGGAGGGGAAGAGAGAGAGGGAGACACAGAATCGGAAGCAGGCTCCAGGCTCTGAGCCATCAGCCCAGAGCCCAATGCGGGGCTTGAACTCACGGACCGCAAGATCGTGACCTGAGCTGAAGTCGGACGCTTAACCGACTGAGCCACCCAGGCGCCCCTCAGAATATTTAAAAAAAATTTTTTTTAATGTTTATTTATTTTTGAGAGACAGAGAGAGACAGAGTGGAGCAGGGGAGGGGCAGAGAGAGAGAGAAAGACACAGAATCTGAAGAGGCTCCAGGCTCTAAGCAGTCAGCACAGAGCCCGACGCGGGGCCCGAACTCACAAGCCGTGAGATCCTGACCTGAGCCGCAGTCGGACGCTCAACCGACTGAGCCACCCAGGCACCCCTGAGCTTCACAATATCAAGCCCTTAATGGTCAAAGGTTTTTTGCAAACCGAAGAGCAGCAATGTGGTCCTTGGCATGGGAGGGCAGGGAGGGAGCAGGGTCATGATGCCAGGAATCAGCGACCATGAGAGACTACAAGACCCCATGCCTTTGGCACCCGGTACCACCGCACGAGCAGAGGGCCATCCTGGTGTCTCAGCAAGGACTATCCCCCTCTTATTTCCTTCTCTCTCATTATTCTCTACCCTCTCTTGGTCATAACTCACCACACTTGAACGTCACTGTTCCGCTGTCCATCTGTCTCACACTCTCCAAGTTCTCTGGGGGCCGGGGCTCCGTGTGTCTTACTCCAGGTCATGCCCTCTGCAGCCAGTGCCCTTACCTGGAATGGAAGACACACAGTAACGCTATTGAATGAATGGAGGGTGGGGGAACGATGGGAGAGTGAATGAATCCGAGCCTTACAATCACCCCAGGAACATAGAGTAGGTATTACTGTCCCGTCTTATGGGGTTCAGAGTGGCGGCCTGGAGCAACTGTGGGACCAGAGTGTTGGTCTGACTCCAGCCCAGGGAACGTCTTTGGGTCACACTAGGGGTAGGTCCCCAGGGTCACAAGAATCAAGGGACAGCTGGCTTCTGGCAGCCCCAGGTCCCATTTTCCTTCCTCTTTGTCTCCTCCCTCTGCGGGTCCCTCCAGCAGCGGTCCATAGACCCCAGATGGCTCCATCCCTTCCCTTGGCTTGGCCCATCATTGTGTTCTTGGTGGCCATTGTAGTGGGACAGACATGTGCCTGGGGAGGGACGCAAATAATAACCTGTATCCCTGAGGCCACGGTGATGCCAGCAAAGTCCTCCTACACAAGCACTTTCCCTGTAGTGACGACCCATGTGCTGGACTCTCAGGGAAAACATTTCATTCCATTCCTTCATTCGCTCACTCAACACACATGTATCAAGGGCACACTGTGTACCATGCGGTTCTGGGCACCAGGGCTCCAGGAGGGACTGGCAGTCTAGCAAGGGAGACAGACAGACAGTCACACGCCAGCAGGACAAGCAGCAAGCACGTGGTGGGTACGGCGAGGCGGGTAAAAGGAAGTCACCTCTCAGAGGGGCCCAGACACTGAGTTGAGAAATAACGCAATTTGCATGGTGGGGGGGGGGGGGAGTGATGACAAGAAGTGCCAAGCTGAGCCAAGCTGCCGAAGCGAATGCGTGTGGCAGAAAGGGGCAGCAGAGGAAGCTGGGGGAGGCAGTAGTAACGCTCCCAGTTCTCAGAGAAGCTCATGGAATTCTCACAAGTCTATGAGGCAGGTACTCTTAACATTCTGATTTCACAGACGAGGAAACGGTGGCACAGAGAGGTTCAGTAACTTGCCCTTGGTCACAAGCTAGGAAGTAGCAGGTGGGATTTGAACCCAGGAAGTCAGGCTCTAGCATCCGTGCCTCGGATCACATCCTGCACCGCCTTGGCAAGCGGGAGTCAAACCACAGGTGCCTTTTTGGTCATGCTGAGCAGTCCAACCTGATCCCAGGGGGGATGGGGAGACCCTGGAGATGTAAATGGGACAGAGAGCGGCTAGGCGAGCCCCTTTGGGGTTTGGGCCTGGAGGCCCCCTGGGGGGACGGGTTTGTGGGTGCCGGCAAAGAGAGCCAGTTCCTGTGATCCAGGTGAGAAGAGGGGAGCAGGGGCTGGTGGGAGAGGGAGGTTGAGTTGGAGAAACACAGAGAAGGTAAACTTGGTGAACCGTGGTGCCTGGCAGGAAGTGAGGAATCTGAAAGAGGAGATGGGGAGGAGGACCTCCTGATTTCTGGCTGGGTCCTGGGGGGCCGGTGCTTCTCCAGCCAGGAAACAGAACTAGGAGAAGGTTGTAGGGGAGCGCCAGAGCTCAGGCTGGGACACGTTACCTCTGAAGTACCTTAGGGACACCCAGGTGGCCGTGTGCGGAAGTTACACAAGAGTCCCACCGCCCGCTGCCTCCCAGGCCCCACTTCCTCCTACCTGCCCTGGCCTCCCCACCCCCAGCCACTGCCCGGCCCGCCTTCCACAGCACCCCAGAGCCACCAGCTTCATGGAAAGCCCCAGAGCTTACTCTGGACTTCCAGGGCCCCGTGGTTTCCAGGGCCCCTCCCGGCCTCCTGTCGATGGGGGGTCCACGGACCCTCCCCCACTTTCTGCCTGCCCCCTGACGGTGGGATGGGACTTTTCCACTCTGGTTTCCCCTGGCAGCGGTGGGCGGGACGTTAGTTATCTCGCTTTATGTGACTCCACCCAGCACCAGCACCAAACTGAGGACGACCCCAAGCGGCGTGTGCACAGGGGTGGGGTGGGGTGGGGTGGGGAGAGCGTTGGCACCGGTGGCTGGGGGGGAGCTGCCACGGGGTTCCTAGAGGGTAACCCCCCCTGGTCTGTGGCGGGAGATGAGGAAGAGCCGTGTCGGGCAGGCACAGCTCTGGAAGGAAGGTCGGCCGGGTCCTCTCCCTGGGGATCGAGAGACCCTGATGCCATCCTGGCCCTCCTACTGACTTGCCACGTGACCTCGGGCCACATACTCATCTGCACAGGTCTCCTCGGTCACATCTAGGCTGTACGCCTCTGCCCTCACCTCCCCGTGGGGAGCCTCCCCCACCCAGTTCGCGAGGGGGAGCCCATAGGGCCACACAGGGCTGTTCTAGAGGGGGGCGGGGCACTTGGCAGAAAGCTCAGCAAGGTATTTTAGCAACAAGCCGGACAATAGGGCGGCTTAGAGCTGGGAGCTTTATTCTGCTTATTTCCCCCGTCTGTGTGTCAGGACATGCCAGGGTTGGGTGTCTGCATTTCGGTAAGCCTCTTGCTACAATAGCATTCTCAGCAGCTCTACTCACTTAGACCACAGGGTAATCGGCTCAGGAAGAGCCTGGCCCTACCGCAGCCCAGCCCAGCCCAGCCCAGGGGCCGCGTTTGGGACAGGGGGCCCGGGTGCCCGTGCAGCCACTCCTGCCTGTCTGCCTCCGCTCTCCTTTCTCTCCTCGCCCAGTGTGTCACCTCCAGATGCCCTACAGACCCACCGACAGGCGCCCATCAGTGGGAGGGCTGACAGGTCGCACTCAGCTGAAAGTTGGGGTGGTTGAGTAAGAAGCAATGTGGTCCCTCTTTGTCTAACGAGTGTCAAAAATACGAGCTGTTTTCTTGTCTGAGGTAGAACTTAGCTGACTGGAAGTTTGGCATGAAGGCAGGGAGATGGCCATTAAGCCTCCAGAACTTTCTGGAAAGGAGTTGAGTAGGGGCTGGCGGGGTGTATATCAAAACCATTAGTGAGGAATACCCCCAGGAATAGCTCTCCAAGACTCAGCTGCCCTTTGCCCTTTGAGGTAATGAACTTGACTGTGAGTCCTGAGTCCCGGCTGTGAGTCTGCCTACAGGAACCTGTCTGACCCACTGTTTCCTCTTCTGTCACCCAATTTTTGGCTAAAAAGCCGTCTCAGACCTGACACCCTCAGCATTTGATACTATTCATCTTCCCTCCGTTTTGAAACCTTCTCCCTTGATTACTAACAAGTGACATTCTTCAGGTTCTCCTCCTTCTTGTGAATGAGGGATCTTCCATTTACAGGAAACAGAAAACTCTATCTTAACTGCCTTCAACCACAATGGACACTTTTTCATTCACCAGTGGTTCAGGCAAGGATCGATGGGGCAACTCTAGGATGTCCCCAAGGGCCAAGTTTCTTTCCATCTCCCGCTGTCTTCCTCAGCCTTAGGCTGGCTCCCCTGGGGCTCCCAGATGGGGGTCAAGTTCTCTTGGTCCCACATGCCTCTTTGTTCATGTACATGGAAAGATCTTTGTCCCGCATGTCCACCAAAAGTGCCGTAATTCTCTGATTGGCTTGACGTAGGACAAATGTTCCCCCTAATCCAACCATGGTCGCCCCACTCAGGAGCTGCTGGGATGAAGAAGGGGACTCCCCCCCCCCGGGAGACCCATACAGACAGCCTGCCCCTGGGCCCTCCCCTGATCACCCCCTCTCCTGCTGGGCCTCAGCCTTCCCCTACCCTGCCCACCTGGCATCCGTACTCCTTCTCACAGCTCCAGAGGTCATGTCCATGTGGCTACTTCCCTCCTTATCTGTGTCTCAAGCCCTCTCTTCCAATGCCCACGGGGGTTACGTCCCCAGACCCCGAAACCACAGAGAGTACCGACCCCTCGTATACTATGTTTTTTCCTGTACATCCGTACCTACAATCAAGTTTAATGTATCAATTAGGCACCGTAGGAGCACCTGGGTGGCTCAGTTCATTAAGCGTCCGACTCGTAGCCTAGGTTTAGGTCATGATCTCACGGTTTGTGAGTTCGAGCCCCGCATCGGGCTCTGCACTGGCAGCGCGGAGCCTGCTTGGGATTCTCTCTCCCCTCTCTCTGCCCCTCCCCCACTCGCTCTCACTCTCCCTTTCTCTCTGTAAATAAATAAATAAAATTAAAAACATAAATTAGGCACAGTAAGAGATTAACAAAAAATAACAAAATAGAACAATTATAACAATACACCGTAGTTAAAGTTATGGGGTCTCTTTCTCAAAATCTCTTACTGTACCGTACTCACCCTTGTGATGATGTGAGATGACAAAACGGCCACGTGATGAGCTACGTGGGCACCGGGACGTAGCGTTAGGCTGCTGTTGACCTTCTGATGATACTCAGAAGGAGGGTCATCTGCTTCTGGACCCCAGGTAAGTGAAACTGCAGACAAGCGGGGCACTAGGGTATCTTGAAGTGGTCACAGAGCGTTTCTACCTCATGTCCTCAAATCCTGCCTCCTATAAAAAGAATTCGTCCTCTTGTCCCTACCATTGCCCCCTCACTCGTAGACACCACGTGGCTCTCCAGCTGGTCCTAATTTGGGCTAGTCTTCCTCCTTCGCCCTCCCACATCATATCGGGCTCGACACCCTGGCAGTTCACCTGGAACCCGTGCCTTCTCCACCGTGCCGTTGGTGGCCCTCAGCCTGTAGCACAGAAGCCTCCTCCTCTGCTTCCTTCCCGATGTGTCCAGTCTCCTCATCACTTTCACATCAGCCTTCCCGAAACTTCCGCAGCGCTTACTGTCCTACCCTCCTTCAAAAGCCTTCTCTGCTCTCCCCGCTGCCCACATGACCAAATCTACCTCCCTTAGCCTGGCATTCAAGGCTGTTTGCCAAGCAGCCGCCTCTAACTTTATGGGCTCCCATATTCCCCTCTACTCTGCTGGCTGGTCCAGAACCCCCGTCTGGTTCGCTGCAGCCCCTGAAAGACCATGAGCCTTTCTGCCTCTCCGCTCTCCTTCCTGCGCCTCCCCAAGGGCCATTCTCCCAACAGCCTTCCCCGACCACTTCAGCCCAGCAACCTCTCTGTCACAGTCTGCAGCTGAGCCTCCCGTCCGCGTGTGTATGTGCCAGTGTGCCCTCGCGTTCCCAACTGTATCACAAACCCCTGGACCCAACAGTCTGTGCCTCAAACCCCCTGGGAGAGCCTGTTCTCAGTTGAAATGAGCTCACGTGCGGGGAAGCATTTGAAACGTTCCCGAGTTCCACAGAGGAGCGGTTTGGTGTTTCATCGGCAGGAGCAGGACCCTGAGGGAAGCGGCGGCAGGTTGAGCCTCAGGGACAGTGTGGCCGCAGATGACCAGGAGAGAGCCACACCTGGCATCCGAAGATACGCTCCGAGCTATAATCCCAGCCACCCTGCTAATGAACTGTGGCATCTTGGGCAAGTCACCCCCCCCCTCCACCCCCCTCTGAGCTCCGGTGCCCTCTCTGGGACGACATCATCCCACCTGCTCGGCCTGCATCCAGGGGCACTGGAGGTTGACGAGAGGTGATATGCAAATAGATGGGAGAAGGAATATTTATTTATCCAGCGGCCTGGCCTCAGTCCAGCCGGCCCCAGAAAGGGCAAGAAAAAAGCCTGGCCTGCCCCCGGCAGGAAGCTCTGCGTCAGTCTGGCCCTCAGCAGGCTGTAGGGAGAGCAGGAGCTGATCACAGGCCAGGCTTGTAAACAGCAGGGGCAGACACCTCTCCCCATGCGGGGAAGCTGCAGACCGACTCCCGCTGACGCCCTCCTGGCAGCCAGCAGGGCCCTCCTGCCCCCTAGTGGGCGCGATTAGGATGTGCACCCACTTCCGTAGCCCTGGCAGGGCCGCCTGCCCCAACAGCAGCAAGGTCTGTGGATGGCAGGAAGCCACTGTGCACTGGGAACTGTGCTGTGAGATTTGTCACCTTGTAGAATTCTCAACAGTCCTCCAAGGTCTGTGTTATGATCCCCTTCTCACAGGTGAAAATCCTAGGGTTTAGAGGTTATGGGATTGTGTAAGCCCAGCAGTTCACAATGGTGGAGCCGGGATTTCCAGACCAGAGGGTGTGGGGAGGGGTCTGGGCACCTTTAGGATTCCCCTAGGGAGTTAGCAGGAAGCTGGGAAGATGTAGGTTCTTCACTGGGGAGTCTTGTCATGGGAAAATCAGGGCAGCTGGCTCTGGTGAAGGTCTCCCAAGAGCCTATCTCCTCCTTCTGCTCCTTTGACCGGCCCCTCCTTCCTCTGCTCTCTGCAGCCTGCACATCCCGCATCCTCTACCCCCTACCACCCTCCCCCCAACTCCATCCCACCCAGCGGACAGGCTGCTTCCGCTGCAACAAGGGGGCAGGTCCTGTGGCTCAAGGCCCTTTTACTCTCAGCTCAGGATCCACACACTTTTCCGCAAAGGGCCAGATAGCAACTATTTTAAGCTTTGCGGCCATATGGTCTGCGTTACAACTCAAGTCTGCCGTTGTAGCTGGCAGCAATCATAGAGAATGCATAAGTGAATGAGCACGGCCGGTTCAATAAAACTTTATCTGCAGACATTGAGATTTGAACTTCACGTAATTTGGGGTGTCATGACATATTCTTCTTTTGAATTTGTTCGACCATTTAAAAATGTAAAAGCCCCATGGTTCACCAGCCCTTCAGTTTACGTTACCCTTCCTTACCTGTGTGTTACCTGGAGAAGGCGTTTCCCTTCTCCCAACCCCCAGCAGCGATGTGGTTTGCTCCAGAAAGCGTGCAGGGTGCTGCTTCCACTCCAGCTTGGGTCTGCATCCTGACTCTGACACCAGCTAGCATGTGATCCTTATCTTGTCCTCCTCCGGGGCACAATCCTTGTGTCTGTGTCTCAATGCTATGTTGGAGAAGCAATGAGAACTGAGTTATGGGCCAGGCCACCTGGTGTCTGGTTCCAGCTCTGAACTCGGGGAAATTACGGGGTGCTGGGTGCTGGGGTATTAGGGCCTTTTGCATCAGGACACACAGACCTGGATCTCAGAAGAGATGAAGATTTGGGCTGAGAATAGATCTTAAATGTTCTCACTTCCCCTTCCCCACCCCCCACCCACATTCAAAATGTAACTATACGAGGGGCGCCTGGTTGGTTCAGTTGGTAGAGCATTGCACCCTTGATCTTGGGGTTGTGAGTTCGAGCCCCATGTTGGGTGTAGAGATTACTAAATAAATTTGAAAGTAAAATTTAGGGGCACCTGGGTGGCTCTGTCAGTTAAACGCCGACTTCGGCTCAGGTCATGATCTTGCGGTTCGTGAGTTCAAGCCCCGTGTTGGGCTCTGTGCGGACAGCTCAGAGCCTGGAGCCTGCTTCGGATTCTGTGTCTCCCTCTCTCACTGCTCTTTCCCCACTCCTGCTCTCTCTGTCTCTCAAAAATAAATAAACGTTAAAAAAAATTTTAAGTAAAATGTAAAAACCTATAACTAGGGGCACCCGGGTAACTCAGTAGGTTAAGCAATCTGATTCCTGATTTCGGTTTAGGTCATGATCTCACAGTTTGTGAGTTCGAGCCCCACGTCAGGCTCTGCACTGACAGTGTGGAGCCTGCTTGGGATTCTCTCTCTCCCCTTCTCTGTCTGCCCCTCCCCTGCTCATGCTCTCTGCTCTCTCTCTCTCTCTCTTTCACAAAATAATAGATAAAACTTGAAAAAAAAATTAAAAACCCATAACTTTACGAGGCCATGGATGTGTGATCATTTCACAGCATATACATATATCGCATCATCATTCGCACACCACAGATTTGCACAATGTTATGCATCAACTGCATCTCAATAAAGATTGCAAAACAAAACCTTCAATGGTTATATATATATGGGAGTCAGCAGCATGTAGATGGTCACATAGCCCTGGGAGAGGATGACATCAGAGAAGAATCCTGAAAAACACCCCTGGGCTAGTCTTAACACTTTGTGGCCAGGAGGTGGCAGCATAGGCCTTTAAGGGGTGTTCTGAGGGGCAGGAAAGGGGCTTGGGAGAGAGGGGTAGGCCCCCAAATTTCAGATTTGCCAACTGGTTGGGCAGATGCCTGGTACCCAGGTATAGGAGGGGAGGAGAGAGGGGAGGAGAGCTGAATCAGGGGGGTTTATGTATATGTGGGTAGAAACACATGTAGCTTTTTCCAACTAAAAACTCCCTGGAATCAAGCAGGTATTATATTGCCAGGAGCTCTGACCTAGAAGCCCGAAGGGTAGCACTCACTTGGGGAGGGCTGGAGGAACACAGGGTACACACTCCCAGGC
The DNA here is from genome assembly GCF_018350155.1 of Leopardus geoffroyi. Lineage (NCBI taxonomy): Eukaryota > Metazoa > Chordata > Mammalia > Carnivora > Felidae > Leopardus > Leopardus geoffroyi. Next base: position 25,745,488 of record NC_059338.1, on the reverse strand, counting down.
TGCCTAGTTTCAAATCCCAGCTCTGATGTTTACTAGCTGTGTGACCTTGGGCAACTTACTTGACTTCTCTGTTTCAGTTTCAACTATAAAATAAGGATAATGATAATATCTATTTCCATAAGGCTGTCTGAGTACTGGACGAATTGATACACGAAAAGCTCTTAGAACAGTGCTTGGCACATAGAAAGTGCTTAAATATCAGCAGTTAATGTTATTAACTTTAAAATGCCACACTGAATGGGAATCCCCCAGGTTCCTTACTTCCCATGAAGAGGTGCTGCAATCTCAGCCTGGGGACTCAGAAACATAGTAGCCACATCAGATCAGCCATTAGCAGAAGGGCCCTTGGCAGAAGCATAGCATGGCTTACCAGGCCAGGAGACTCAGATTTCAGAGGCCATGCCAATAGGAGGGTCAGAGGGCACATACCTGCTGACTCCTGACTCCGAGCCCATTTTACCAGACCTGGGTCCCCACCAGTCTCCAGGAGGAATTCGAACCGTGTGTGTGTGTGTGTGTGTGTGTGTGTGTGTAGAAGGAGGGGGATGGGAAGAAGACAGCCTCTCCATCTCTCATGTCCCCCACTCTCCCAGTTTGTCTCTGATCCTGAATTCAAATGATGAGGCAGAAAGACCCCCGGACTTGCCATTAGGCGACCCAACTTCCAATCCTGGCTCTGTGACTTAGGGTGACTTACCTTCCCTCTCTGATCTATTTCTCAGAGGTCCCTTCTGGCTCTGGCATGTCATGGTCTTTGGGGGGGGCTTATGACTTCTCACCCCCCGTCATGCAGTGTGGGATGCCACACTCCTCTTCCCAGTGTCTTCTCCCTCATCCTCCCCAACCCACTCCCGTGTCCTTGTAAAAGGATCCCAGGTCAAGTCCTGTTTTGAGAGCGAATAGGAAGAGACAGTCAGCCTCCTAGCCTATCTGTTTCCATTTCCCCTGCAGCAATGCTTCTCAGGGGTCAGTAGGTGGGCCCAGACTGCCAATTTAGCAAACGGGCTGGGCCCCTTGGGAACAGGAGTCTAAAAACAGCTAAGGGGCAGACGCTGTGGAGGTCAGATGCCTCAGAGCAGTCTGCGTCGGAGGGAGGAGGCGGCTCCGGGTCCGGCTCCGGCTCCGCCTCGGGTTCCAGTCCTGGGACAAGCGTGTCTGGAGTGTCTAACCTGGTCGTCGTTTTCTGACCTTGTTACTCAGAGCTCTGTCTCTTCCCTGGCCTGTAGCCCTCATCACCCCAGTGGGTGCCGAGGGGGGCTCGGCAAGTGTCGTGGCCCTGCCATGCATTCTTGGAGGAAGTGATTTAGGACGAGTGGAGGCTCCCAACCTTGTGGGGTACTTAACACCAAATGGGGCTGGTGGCATCACGGAGACCACCCTCTGTTGCAGAGAAACTTCGTGGGCATAGAAACTCCTGAAATGATGAAACGGTAGAGGCTTGTTCCGGCACGGGACACGGTCAATTCTTTCTGGATTCAGGGAACTGAACCCAAACCAATAAGCAGGATTCGTTAGATAATTTGCAGGACCCAAAGCAAAATGAAAGCCGCAGGGCCCCTTGTTTAAAGAGCATGAGGAATTTCAAGAAGGCAACAATGAGGCATTAAACCAAGCGTGGGGCCTTCTGAGTGTGGGACCACCTGGGCCCAACCCCGTGCGTTGCATGACTGAGTATCTGTAAAGCCACCCCTGCCAAGAACGATCATGTATTAAGGGGTGTTAGACATTTTAAATGATGTTTTAAGTTTATTTTGAGAGACACAGAGAGAGCGTGAGCAGGGGAGGGGCAGAAAGAGAGGGGGGTGGGGAGAGAAGAATCCCAAGCAGGCTCTGCAGGGCCGGCACAGAGCCGGACACGGGGCTCAAGCCCACAAACTGTGAGATCATGATTTGAGCCCAAGCCAAGAGTTGGACGGGTAACTGACTGAGCCCCCAGGCGCCCCCTAAGTTTTGGGGTTCCTACAGAGTCACGGTGGGCCCGATCTCTTCTGTGTGTGGCAGCTGCTGGTCCTGATGCTGGCACCCGCGTGCTTTCCTTCCTCAGCGGGGTCTCAGGCCAACGCCCCTCCTTTCCTTGTCCCCATCCCCTTCCAGGGAAAAGTGTCCCCTTCCTGCCATGGGTGCCTCCAACTGGGTACCGTGGCAGGACCTGATCAAGAAGGCGGTGCCTTTTTTTTTTTTTTTTTTTAACGTTTATTTATTTTTGAGACAGATAGAGACAGAGCATGAACAGGGAAGCGTCAGAGAGAAAGAGGGAGACACAGAATTTGAAACAGGCTCCAGGCTCTGAGCTGTCAGCACAGAGCCTGACGCGGGGCTCGAACTCACGGACCGCGAGATCGTGACCTGAGCCGAAGTCGGCCGCTTAACCGACTGAGCCACCCAGGTGCCCCTAGAAGGCAGTGCCTTCTTGATCTCAGGGAGAGAACCCTGAGCCCCCTCATCCACTACTGGTCCCAAAGTTTCCTTCTAGTCCCTCCCAGCCCATGGCGGGAAGAGGAAGTAGATGGTTGGGTCCGGGGATACCTAAGGCCTGAGAAACCCTCCAGTACCTGAGAAAACGCAGCAACTTCTCCCTTCTTCTCATCGCCCCTCCCCCAGAACCCAGCCAACTGCCTCCTCGGGCTGCCTGGGGTGACGCCTGCCCCTTTGCCCTCTCTCCAGGAGTAAATATTGGATCAGCCTCAGTCACCAGCTGTTTAACAAAGAGCGAAGTTGTGGGTTCACAAACGGCTGGGATCCTGGAGAAGAAATGCTGAGCCCTATCAACCCCGCAGAGGGACCGTGGGCAAGTGCCCCGGGGCAAACAGTAGGCCTGCGGGTTCCAGACTGTTCACCGATCCTTTCCTTCTCCGGGCTGTGCTGAGCACTCTTAGATACCAACCTGTGAGACTGGGCTGTTCACCGGCAGCAGCCGGTCCCCTGGGTTGGGTCTTTCTTGCCAGGTCATTTGGCACTCTAGTCTGAGCGGGGGCAGCCTGGTGGATCCAGGCATTGTAGCCAGTTACGCCTGTTCACTCAGCCACACTGTGGCCACCACTGCCTGGCCACTCAGGTACATTTTCACCTGATAGTACCCGACCTATTCAGATATATTTTGATTGGACATACCTGTTCATTCAGGTATAGGGTCCCTGGACCTAGCTGATCATTCGGGTGTGTCTGACCTGAGCAGGCCTGGTATCTGCTCCATCACTCAGACAGGGTGTGCTCCTGGGAGGCCCCAGTCATCCACACCCTTCTGGTCACGGGCTTACCTCAGAGAAAAAGGATTGTGAGCCAAGCTCCCTACTCCTTTCTCCCTCTTCTGGTTGTACCCCCAACACCAGGCCTGTCCCGATTCCTTCTGGTTCCAGATCCCTCCTGACCCCTCCCATCTGCCAGGCCCCACTCCCATCCCTTAGGCCACCCCTGGCTGCTCTGGGGCCCCAGCCCCTCCCAGGCTGCAAGAAAAGGGGAAGTTGGTCTGGGAGGAGCCCCCAGGAAATTAGCTGCCACTCCAGGGCTGGGTTCACCTGGTGTGGTGACAAAGGGCTCCCCGCTGGTCCCAGCAGGCCGTAGTCACAGCCTGCTCAGGCATTTCTCAGGGCGGCCTAGCCTCAGAGGCCAGCACGTGAGTCGGCACTGCAAGGCTGTCCTCGCCTCTCCCTCCTTCCCAGATTGGTGGTGGCAGTTCTGTGGTGGTCGGGTCAGTCCGAGCCCGGGTAACCCCCAGGGGCGAGGGGCAGGGGCCAGACGGGTGCACTTGTCTGATGATGGGCAGTTAGTTCTCTGTGCTGTAGCTGGGTGCTGGCCACCAGTCCAGCTGCTCACTTTGACATTTAATGCCTCGCACACGTGTAGCATCCACATTTTCTATCTATGCCTCGGTTTCAGAGGCGCTGGCCTCTGGGTCTCCCCGTCTCTGCCCCCTGTGAACTCACCTTCTTGCTTGTGCAGAATGATGTGCTCCGTGGCTCTGTCCTCCATCAGGATCCAGCTGCTGGAGCCGGGGCTTGGAGCTTGGAGCATCGGGTCATTCAGGCCCAAGCCACTGAGGCAGAGGGACCGGATAACTCTGGAAGGGTGTGGGCGCCCCATCCCCACGCCCGAGGCACCTGTCTTCTCTCCAATCTCCTTTCTGCCTCTACTCCACCCTCATGCTGCGCCCCCGAGCAGCCACACTTGGGTAGGGGCAGAAGCCCCGTGGCATCTTCTCTACCCTTCAGCTGGAGATCGTGTTCGGCTGGAGACATGTGGGTGCCCAGGGCAGGCCAATTACGTGGCACCTCTTCATCAGGGTATCTTCGCAATATTTGTTCAAAGTGATTTTAGCAGAGAAGCCAAGGTTTGGGTGGGATTGGGCAGAGAAGGACCGCTGGGCCAGGCTCGGCCCCTCTGGCTTTCCCAGTCAGTTCGTGCCCCCCACATAGCAAAGCAAAAGTGCTCAGCCCTCCCACCCGCCATCTTGTCACTAGAGCAGTCTTGAGCATGAGGAGAGCTCACCTTGACCCTAAGAGGCCTACCAAATGATTTCTCCTACGTGCATCTTGTTACATTTTTAGGAATGGCCTGTGCCCCTGTCTGCCAGCCCACCCCTTACTCCAACTTTGGCTACTAGGGTCTCTGGGGTCCATCTTGTCCAGGCCTCTCCCCCCAGAATCCATCCATGTCAGCCCCTTTCTGGTTACAAACCAGTGGAGTGTGTGTGTGTGTGTGTGTGTGTGTGTGTGTGTGTGTGTGTGGTGGGAATGTGTGTATGTAGGGGTGTGTGTGTATATGTGGGATGTGTAAATGTGGGATGTATGTGTGTGTGTATGTGTGTCTGCGCGCGCGCGTGTGTGTGTGTGTGTGTGTGTGTATGGTGCGTGGACGCTGAGATGTTCTCAGACAAACCCGGAGCAAAGACTTTATAACACCCCTCTTTCTAGGACCTCACTTTCTAGAGTCCAGCTCGGAAACCCTGCAGAAGGCCCGTGTGGCCCATTTGCCCTCCATCCGTCCTGGTGTCAGATAGGGAGAAGGCGGGGTCCCTCCTCTCGCTCCATGCCCTTTCACTTCCTTTCCCTGAGAGCTTCCCACATCTCCTCCCCAGGGGAGGGTCCCGGGGATCCCCATTCACGACCCACACCCCTCTGATTTCCCTTCCCCCAGCAGGGCCAGAGGGAGGCCTCACCCATGCTCAGCCCCTCCCCACTGCCTCCCTATCCCCCACAGGAGGGGCAGCCAGTGCCTTGAAGAGACGGGGATTTTGTGTTTAATTATGGAGCAGGCACTTGGCAAGGAGGTGGCTCCAGCAGGGCGTGCGGTGTCTGGGCACCCTGGCTAATGAGACGGTGTCCCGGAGGCCGACGGAGGCGGGCCCTGTGATCACGGCTGTGGGGGGCTATTGCTTCTTCGTTCGATCAAGAGCGACCTCCTTCTTGTTTTTCCTCCCTCTTTCCTCTTTAATCTAACTGGGAGAAACAGAGTTCGGGTGTCTCCTAATGAATGCGTTGTTCCGATCCGGACACACTATTCCGCGGCACCTGGGTCCATTCGAACGTCTCTACTCCAGATGACGTTATGGGCTTTCAGACTCGCTGAAGCCCCGCGTGGACTGTCTCCTGCTGCTCAGGGGTATGAGCTTCTCCGCATTTCGGAGGCCTGAACCCAGACCGAGATACCTGAGGGTAGGAACTGTGCCTGTCACCTTGACCACTGGATACACAGCGCTTAATTAGTGTTTCCCGAAAGAAGGAGAAAGGAAAGGAGGAGGCAGGGAGGGAGCGCGTGACCCCTGCCTTTAAGAAGTTCAGAGTTTAATTAGTTGGACTAAAGAAATACAAACTAAAAGAAGATTTTTATCATTTTTTATCTTTAGTTTATTTTTTGCAAGAATCTTTATTTTTTAAAAAGTTTATTTTGAGAGAGAGAGAGAGTGGTGTGGGGGCAGGGGCAGAGAGAGAGAGAGAGAGAATCCCAGGCAGGATCCATGGTCAGTACAGAGCCTGCCACAGGCTCCAACTCACAACTATGAGATCATGACCTGAGGGGAAATCATGAGTTGGATCCTTAAGCGACTGAGCCACCCAGGTGCCCCCAAAGAAGATTTTATAGTATTAAAAAAAATTTTTTTTTAATTATTTTTGAGAGCAACAGAGAGACAGAGCACGAGCAGGGAGGTGGGGTAGAGAGAGAGGGAGAGGGATAGAGAAGGACAGAATCTGAAGCAGGCTTCAGGCTCTGAGCTGTCAGCACCGAGCCCCACACGAGGCTCGAACTCACAAACTGTGAGATCATGACCTGAGCCGAAGTCGGTTGCTTAACCGACAGAGCCACCCAGGCGCCCCCCCCAAAGGAAGATTTTAAATAAAAGTTTAGAAGAAAAGTCGACCAGGAGTAGCTGGATCTGTTGTGCCTACAGGACAAAATACTACAGATACAAGGGACAGAGGGCCACTGGTGCTGTGGGCATTGAGGTGGTGGGGAGGGTCGGTCAGGTGATAGAGGTAGTGACCCTGGAGCCCTTCAGGAGGAAGTCGTCAAGGGGCACGCGATGTTCTTGACACGAGCCTCGTTTGCTTCCTCCGCAGGGCAGTGGGACCAGGAGAGAGAGGCTGAGAGGCTGGTGCTCCCGCTACTCTCCCTCCCGGACCCAGCACACTGGCTCTGCAGTCGGTCACCAGTTGTCCCCAGTCGTCCTTCCGCATCTGCCATTGGTCCTCCAGCCAGCCTCAGGCAGGTTTCTGCCCCAATCTCACCTCCAGCACTGCCCTCGTTAGGGTCACCAACCATGACCAACCTGCAGGGCGGCCAACCATGACCGTTCACTCAAGACTTCCAATTCCAGAACCGGGGGAGTCCCCGGCAAACTGGGGCTGCTGGTTACCCTACCAACGGCTTCCTGGTTGCAAATTCAATGATGCCTTTCAGTCCTTAACCATTTTGACCTCCAGCTTCTGATGCCTCTTTCCTCCTTGATAGCCTCTCTTCTCCTGGCTCCTGTCCTAACTTCCTGTCTGCTTATTTTCCTCCTTTGTCAGCTCTGATTCCTCTGCCAACTTGGTCCTGCTATTTTGGTTCCCCAGACCTATTACATGCTACGAACTAGGGATATAAAGGCTAAGAAGTGGTGTGTGGCCTCAGGAAACTCAAAGCTCGATAAAGAAGACAGACACAGATCCCCCATGCAGTGGGAGACAGGTAATGAGAGTACTTCAGACCATGGAGTGATCAAGCCTGTCTGGTCAGCATCAAAAACTATGAGGTGTTGACTCCTGAACAGGGTTTTGAAGCATGAATAGGAGTTTACCAGGTAACAGGTGAAGGAAGAGGCCTCTCCAGTTGGTGGGAACACAGGCACAAAGGCATGAAGCAGGCCAGTATGGTGGTGCCCGCAAGGGGAGTGCACATTGTTTGGTGTGGCCTGTTATATACCGGGGGCGGGGGCGGGGGCGGGGCAAGCCAAGTGAGCTGATGAGGGAGGCAGAGGCTGGCCACACGGGCCTTCACATGCTATTCCCCCCCCAATCAAGTCCATGAATGAGCTTGAAGAGGCCCATAGCTCCCCAAAATGAATGGAAAATGCTGGGCATGTATGTTTTGGAGGCTAGGAAGGGAGTCTCTCAGCTGTCGTCAGATTCTGAAGGAGGGGACCCAAGGCTGTTGGCGAGCCACGGGAAGAAGAAGCTGGGCAGAGGAGCCCATTGTCAAATTTTCATTTTGAATTAAGGTCTCTCTGGGAGCTGGCTGAAGGGAGGTTGATGAGGTATGGACGTCAGAAGCCAGTTCGCCAAGGGGGCCCGCAGGGTCCCAGCTTCAGCCCTCTCCCTTGGCCCGGAGCAAAATCTCCTCCAGGCAGCCTGCTGTCCATATAAGCACCTGCTCCAGACCCGCCCGACAGACAGACCTCCAGGACGCTCTCACCACCGACACGTTGTGCAGGCCCCGCCCAGCCCACCCGGCCACGGCTGAAGTCAGCATCGCTGCCTGGCACAGGGTAGATACCAAGGAAATGTTTTCAAACCGAATCGAGGCCCAACTCTACGAGGAACTCACGAGCTGGATTTTAGGGTCTCTCTGAGGATCAACCGGAAGTCTTCTTTTCCCCAGGAGTCTCAACATTCTGGAAGTTTTCTGAAAAGATCATCTATAGTTCCTATCCTTATTTATTGGTTAAAAAGTAATTGCAACGCGATAATACAGGCACGCACTGAGGATACACTAAAATACAAGAAGGCGTCTGTGACCCTACAGGTCAAAGGTGAGCAAGCGGAGGCCCAGGGCTAAAAACCGGGCTTCGAAGGTCCAGACACACCAGCCCTCTTTTCCTCCCCTCCCTGCATGGGGACGCTCTCCGCATTGTGACCTCACGCTAGCCAGTGCTGCTGGCGTGCTCACCCCAATGACTGGTCCGGTCTTGTTGCTAAGGGCCACTTTCCCATTTTCCCTGCTTTGTGTGATGGTTTCGTTGCCATGGCAATGCAGCAACCTGAAGGTTGTGTGTGTATATGGTGTGTTTGGGAGGCACTGCCGGACTCGGGGTGGGGGTGGGGGTTCTAACCGAGTTGATGGTTGCTAGGGTCAACAGGGCTGTGATTGGCTTACTCCGTTTACATGCCTACCCTGTTCTAGAACCTTCTGGGGATGCAGCTGTTGTTCCATCGGAAGTCTGGAGTGGTTGTGCATGGGGTGTGTGCGTGTGTGTGTGTGTGTGTTCACACACACGCACGAGTACATGCGCGCCTGTGCATTTAGCACAAGCAGTGAGGAGAGGACGTGATGCTTGGTGCAGTGACAAAGTGGCAGCTCCCGGGCTCTGTAGTGGCATCACACTGGAACCAGGTAAATGACATTGACCCTAATCACCCTCACTCTCCATAAGTCACTGGAAAACAATGGTCTGAGTTTCTTCAGGGGAGGAGTAAGCATCGGCTGAGCACGGCCACGTCCTGCCGCCCCTACGGACTCACACACTCATAAGGAGCTAGCCCACAGCGGGGTGGTCCATGGGCCAAGCTCCGTGTTGCCATTCTCCCTCCTCCTGCTGAGGTCACAGATGTCCTTGGGGAAGACTTCTCTCTGTTCTGAGTTTCCCATTTCTCTTGTCTTCACTTGTCTCCTGAGAACCCTAAGAAGGTCTCTTTGGCCAAACACTAATGATCTCATACACAGGCAGGTGTTTTCACAAAGTAAACTTTCGCATTCACACTCTCATTTAACCCTCTGGAGCGGCAGCACTCACATTATTCCCCATTATTCAGAGGAGGCAAACTGAGGCCCAGATAAACGAAACGGCTCTTGGCACCTTAGGGGCGGAGTCGGGTCTCCGGGCCTCCCAAGTGTCCCTGCAGTGCTTTTGGAGACTGTGTCGCATGTGTGGGTAGCACCAGAAGGGAGGAGAGTTTGCAGCAACGTGCAGAAAGGAGATTCTCCGTTGGCTGGTCTCCCTGTCTGGATGCTGAGCCTCCCAGGGGAAAGTAGGGCGGGCTTGAACTTTGGTTTTTCAGAAGCTATTCGAATGCACTGCCCACACAGTCTGTGAGGGAGAGCTGTTTCCAGCTTCCCCGCCAGCCCTCGGGCGCCCAGGGACGCCTGTCCTATCTGCAGAGCAGTGGCATGTGATCGGCAGCAGGGAGGAGAGACAGGATCGGAGTGGGAGAGTGGGCTGGGCCGCTGCTGGGCCCCCATTGTCATCCTGCCAGCACGATACCCTACGGTGACCAGGGCCATCCAGGGATGCCATTTAGGCTAGCAGAGGGGAAGGCCTATAGCGTGGGGCCCCAGAGGCCGGTGTGCCAGGGGACATCCCCAGCTGACAGTCTCGTCTGACCCTCTGCAAGGAGGCAGTTATTGGGCAGAGAAGGGAAATAAGCATCACCTGTCCACCAAGTTTCACGTCACATTGAAACCTCACAACGGCTCCACGAGAAGGGGACTGTTACTATCTCCATGTCACAGATGGGAAAATCGGAGATGTAACAGTCCATCTAGCTGGAAAGCCCAGAGTCTTGCTTGGTGGGACAGCAAGGCAGGAGTCCTTCCTTAGTGGAGGACCAGGGAGCGCGGCTTCTACCAAGCTGGGCTCGTTAAGAGAGGGATGGAAAGAAAATTGGCATGGGAGGCAGGCTGAGGACACCAAATGGTTTTGCGGGGAATTTTTAGAAGGGTACAGACAGGGAGCAGAAAAATCAGGACGGCCCAAGTGCACACACATATAGGCTCCTACCCGGCTAGCAAGCTCCAGCCACGTGCCCATGTTCACGCTTACCTGGTCCCCCTCTTCTATCTGCCCATCTGCTCATGCCCTGCCCTGGGGTTGCCAAGGTTCTACGTACCACTCCCTGGGTCCATATAGACACTCATCTGCAGTCCACCCCCTTCTCCCAACCCCGAGGAGCATGTCAAATGCCTTCAAAACGGAACATTTCAGATTCTGAAACACAATCCCATGTCTGGGAGACGGGGGCGATATGATAGCCCCTGAGCCGATAGCTGGCCCTACGTGGTTTAAGCTGTCATCTCTCCTCGGTGAAGTTGTCCTTGATTCTTTGGGCACAGTTTCCTCCTCTGCCCCGGCCCATACCAGCCCGTATTGCTCGGCTATATGGCTATCCTCTGCAGAGCTCTCTCCCACTAGATGGTGAGCTACACGTGACTAGGGAATGAGACTTACGTCCCAAAGATCTAGGACAATCCGTGGCACATATCAGGTGCTCAACAAATGTTTGTGGAAAGGAGAAACAATCATAATTACATCTACTATTTATTGAATTCCTGTTACGAGTTAAGCCCTACGCTTTGGCATACATTATCTTTAATATATACAATGACCACGCAAGATCGATTTCAGTATCTTTGTTTTACAGATTGCAAAACGAGGCTCCGGAAGGTTGTCATTTGCCCAAGGTCACACAACCAATAAAAGGAGGTTGTATGAATCAAGGCAACCCGAAGAAGCTTCTAGCTTGGTCTATCACACTAGGGGCTCCAACCTTGACATTCTTTGCTCCCTTATCTCCTAGACTCAAATAGGCACAAAATTCCATGATCCTGGCTCCCAAACCGTCTCTCAAGTCAGCCCCCTCCTCTGTCCTTGCTGCCACTGCCCCAGTCTAAGCCTGCGACATTCATCGTCAGGATCAGCCTGCAAATTGGGGGTTCTACCTCCAGATTTTGTCCCACTGTCAAGCGTCCACTTGGCTGTCCAAGGGATCATCCTATATCACAGACCTGGTGATTTCTCTTTCCTCTGACATGTTCCACTTTGCCCTGTAGTTTCGGGACAGGGCGAATGTTAGGAGGGTTTTCAGAACCCAGCACCTGCCTCCTTCTAGCACATCACCTCTAGCCCCGGCAACTCTAAGCTCTGGCCTCTCACCCGTGAAGTCTGCACAGGTGTTACCCTTCCTGAGAAAATGGAACCCCCCTCCTGCCTTCCACTGTCCTCTTATCCCTGGACCTTCAGCTCAAGCTGCAAAACAAACTCTCCAGGCAGCCGCAGCTCTAACCTGGGTTAGATAGACAACACCCTGTCGCTTGTTACCTGTCCCATTAGATCGCAAGCTCCCGGAGGGCAGGGCCTGTGTTCCATCGATCTTTGGTGCCCGGAATTCTGGGTATTATTTGGCATATAAGAAATGTTCAGAAAACTTTTGTTGAAACCTCTCGACCCCATCCATTCCCCTGATTCCTTGAAACTCTAGTTTGGCCCCGTTCTCTTGAACCCTCCAGTATGCACAGTTCTTTAGCCATAGCCCTCTCCCCTGCCCTCCCTGTCCCTTCCCTGCCTCTGCATGGCCTCTCTGCCCCCTGTGTTATCATACACATGGATTATGGAGCCAGGCAGCTGGCTGTTCCCATAGCCTGGAGGCTATGGATCCATCCACTTTTTGCACCCCTTCGGCACCAGGCAGTTTTCTCTTCCTAAAGTGCGCGTGTCCAGGAAATCTCATGCCCTGGCAGAGAAAACAGGAGGCAGAGTTGGGACGCCCTTTGTGGTGTGCCCCCGCTGACGACCCACAAGTCACTCTACTGCAAGGGCCCAGGGTCTTCCTTCTTTCTGCCATCTCCAGTCCCCGTGGAGTCTGGAGAGATCCGTGTTGCCAGCTGGATGCGGGCTGGTGTTGGGGGGCAGATGGTAGGTAGGCCCATGTCCTCCAGGAAGGAAACACATCCACACTGTGGACCACCCTCCTCAAGAGCCCCCCCCCCCCCCGTGAAGACCCCCAGACTGTAAAGGCCACGCCCACTGGCAAGGCCGAGGACACAGATCTCTCTGATTCGGTGCCCCTACGGTCTGAGGTACCACCTGCTCTCTGATAGCCCCCGCAAAGAAGCAAGGCTGGGCGGGCCCGGATGGGACAGGTGTGCCCTTCACTCCATCCCAGTTTTCCTTCGATCCCTGAAGTTAGATGGTGTGGTCATTGGCTTGAGTCCCAATCATGGTTTGTCTCTGACTCTTTGTGGAACTGTAGGCCAGTCCAATCACCTTTCTGGGCCTCAGTTTCCCCTTCTGTAAAATAAAAGCGGGACCGGCACTGGCGATTCTGTAAGGGTTCCTGGATGAATCTCAGTCGGCCTGCAGAGTTTCATTCCAAAAGGACAAACTGAATTACCCTCCCGGGTAGGAAGTGGCCGTGATGACTAGTAGGGAAGCTTCATTCAGGCCCTGGAGAGGTGGGGAAACCAGGTGGGAGTTTTGTCCCAAAACGTTAGTGACAAGTCCCACCGGAGGGAGAGCCCTAGGGCTACTGTTGCCAAGAACGCAAAAGGCAAACGTAGCCAACAGGATCAGTCTTTGCACATTAGCTCCTGGGGTGCCAGGGGCTGGGATCCAGGATCAGCCTCGGTGGGAAAGCTACCTTTCCAGAAAAGCACTGTCAGCAAATCACCCGTGGTGGTCTGGCCCCAGTCCTGGGGTGCTCCAGTCCAGAGGGTCTCATCGCTTAGTCGGGGGTTAACCGGGCCAGCCCCACAGGGCTGGCAGGGGCCAGGCCTAAGGAACGAAACCGGAAGAAGCTCTTGGACCCTGGTTCCCAGAGTGGGAGAAAGGGGTGGGCACTCGGGCAGAGGGAGCCCTGGGGATTGGCAGCGGCTGTGGGCAGGGCGGGAGGCACGGGGGAGGAGTCAACTTGTACACGTGAAAAACTCTGGCGGGGGCCGGGTTTTTCCCTTCCTCCTCCTCCTCCTCCTCCTCCCTCCTTTTCCCCACCTTCCTCCAACCCTCCCTTCCCCTCCCCTTCTCCCTCCTCCTCCTCCTCCTCCAGCTCAGGTTGCGGCTCCTCCGGGGAGCCGCTCACCTTTCCGGAGCAGGGGAAGCAGCCCCGCGCCCGGGCAGGGTCCCCAGCAGGGCGCAGGGCACGGCGCCCAGCCCCGCGGCACCCCGGCCGTCGCGGGCGGGACCCGGCGCGCCGCGGCCCCCAAGACACGCGCGGTGAGTCCCGCGGGCGACGCGCCGTGTCCGGAGAGCTGGGCGGGCGGCGCGCCGGGGGAGGAAGGGGGCGGTCGGAGGAGGGGGCACCGCGGCGCCGGGTAAACCGAGCAAAGGTAAGCGGAGCGGCTCTTAAAGGCGCCGGTCTGCTTTGGCCCTGGGGCGAGAGGTTGGAGGGAAATGCCGGAGCGCCGCGGGGAGATCGGAGATCACGAGGCGTAGGGGCCAGTGTGCCGGGGGTGGGTGATGCCCCGTGCGGCCCCCTCCCAAGTTCCAGGTGCGCTATTTTGCAGCCGAAGCTTTCCCCCACCCCCCACCCAGGGAGTCTCCGCCGGGACTCACTTTGGCCCCCGGGCTCCGGTCAGAACCCTAGGAAGCAAAGTTTTCCACCCAGGCTCCGACCAGGCGCTTTCTAGTCGCCCTTCCTTCTGGAAAGGGCAAGGGTCAGGAGTCTCCGGGTGACGGGAGAACCCGCGAATGTGGGGCCAGATCGCGCCTTGAAGGGCTTTCTGGGCTCCGGTGAACTTTCCAGAGTGGCAGGCTGGAGGGTGGGAGACCAGAGCCCTGGGGTGAAGGTGGAAGGACACGCGAAGCCCTGCAGGTTCCAGCGCTGGGGAGAGGGGGATGGATTGGGGCCTCTGGGGATTGCTGCCTCTTCTCTGCCCACCAGGGAGACCACGGGGGCAGCGGCCCCCACCCCGCAGCAGTCGTGGGCGAAGGGTTAATAATACAGCGGTGGGGAAGGGCGGGCGGCCTGTTGCGCTGTGTGGCTGGAGGATTCTGCTGTATGGGGGGGGGGGGTTGGAGGGAGAGGATCGGGGATCTGAAATCGGGAATGGGCTGGAAGCCTCTCCTCTCTCCCTGTTGGTGGCAGGGGTTCCCTGGAGCTGTCTGCAGGCCCTGTGGGCCTCTGGCTATTGAGACAGTGACTGATTTTCTGTGCTGTGGGGTCAGCACGCCCCTAGGCACCAGTGGCCTCTTTAAGGCTCTCCAAACCCTTTCCTGACAGGGAGGCGGTGGGGAAGAGGGGGGGAAGGTGGGGGGCTGCAAAGTTAGGGTGGTGTGAGGAGTGGGGGGAGGTCAGCTCTCCCCGAATCTCCTCCCTCCCCCCAGCCTAACCCTCAGCAGTTCCCCAGCTGCGGCCTGGGCGCTGTGACTCACTACCAACACCAGCTTGCCCCTCCTGGTCAGTACCCTGTGAGATACAGCATGTTCGGTGGCGTTTTCCACTGGGCATGGGCACACAGCACATTCCAGGACGCTGGCCTGAGGGAGCAGAGGCCTCCAGGATGCTGGGAGGACGGGCTGACAGGCACTGCCGGCCCTGGGAGAGCCCCTACCTTTAGTGTGGCCTTGGGAGGGGGCTGGGAAAATTGCTGAGGGTGGAGGGGAGGCAAGGATGGGCCCAGGCAACAGTGGCTTCTGGGTTTGGGTCTGCATCTTGAAGGCGGCCTGGAGAGAGGGTCACCTTGCCACAGCAAAGCTACTGGCTCGGATTACTCTGCCCCAGCCACCTCCTGTTTGGACTGATGAACCTGTGAGGCAGACCTCCCCCCACCCCTACAACCTCACTGCCCATTAGGGTTCTGGGACTCTCCCCGCTGTCTGCCCATGCCCTTCCAGGAGCCTGGAGCCTTTGTTCTTCCCATATTCATGGGGCTTCCCGGAACCAGAGTAGACTTCAGTAGTTACATCCGATTTCTGAATGCCTTGATGGCTACCATTTATAGAATATCTACTGGGTGCCAAGCAGTGTCTTACCCGGCTTTATAAAGTAGGCATTACTAGCCCCGTTTTACAGGCAAGGAAACAGAGAGTCTGAGGGGCCAACTTTCCCAGAGTCCCACATAAGTGGGATCCAGCCTTCTTTCATCCGACCCCGAGCTCCCTGCTCGCAGTCCCTGCCCCATCAAGGGAGATCCCAGCCCACTCTGGGGGTTCTCTGGTTTGACATCAGTCCTCAGGAGAAGGAAGGATGGGTGTGGTGCTCCGAGTAAATGAGGCCCCCGTGCTTGTCCTGTGCCAGGCAGAGCCAGGCTTCTCCATGGGTCGCAGGAGAGAAGGCACCAGATCTGAGGAACAAGTGGGTTCTTGGTCTGAGATCTCCTGGGATCCAGCCGCCTGCCCTGGAAGCCACCCCCCAGGGCCCAGGGGACGTGGAGCTGCCTTTACGGCTGTACTTGTTTTCTCTGTAGACCCAGACTCTGTCGTCGGCCGGCCGGGCCCAAGCAAACACGCCCCATGCTGTAGGGTGGAGCCTGGCTTGTCTTCTCAGCTGCTACTCCAGCCATGCCTCTTCTTTCGGGGGTCACCCTGTCTGGGATTTTTGTCCGGCATGTCCGTCTATCCCTCCCGATTCCTTTCCTCCCTGAGTTTGAGACCTACACGGGAGGGCAAACCCAGGGTCTTGTTGGACTCCGGCTCCAGAACATACAAGCTGTGTGACTCCCCTCTCCCCAGCAAACTCCTGAGCTTCTCTCAGCCTCAGTGTCCTCATCTGTGAAATGGGGCTCATCGTAAGGAGGATTGTCACATGAGTTAAATAAAACAACTCCTAGTGCCTGGCACGCAGCAGATGTTAAATGACTGCTAGCTGTACCGTGGAAGGTTATTTGGGAAGGAAATTTCCTAGTTATCACACCATGCCTGGCTCTGGGGTAGAGACTGAGGCAGGCTTTCCTAATTCCAGCAGGCTGGGCCCTGCACATCGTTTCTGCTCTTGCAAGTTGGGAAAGAAGGGTTGGATGGAAACCTGCCAGGAGGGGACCAGGAGTCTGTGTGGTAGGGACTCCGCCCTCTAGTTCCCAGCATGAGTGAGGGGGGCACCGGAAGCTGGAAAACCAACAGCCTCCTGCTCTGACAGGCCTCTGGCGGGGCCTCCATTTCCTGGGGTAAGGAGACCCTTGCTCGCTACTTAATTAATTACGGTCTCTGTTTGGCTCTGTTGTCCATGAGGGAGTGGCTGGCCTGGGTCCAAACTCACCTGATCAGCTTTACCTCGTTGGGAACAAGTCACATTTCTCTTCTCTAGCCCTGTGTCCTGCCCTAACCCCTTCTCTCCCCCACCCTGGACCCTTTGCCTTTGCCCTCCTTGCGTGAGCTGCTGAGTGGGCACTCTGCCATTTCCAGGGGGTGCGAACACGCCACGGTTAGTCTTGTCTCGTCCTGGTCCCCACAGCGGCGGGCACACCCACAGAACCCAGCGCTGAGGCTGGGCTTCTGGCAGTTGGGGCAGGGGGCTGGGGTCCCGGGGGTCGCCCCAGAGCTGGGGGCCGGGCCCGGCAGGAGCTGGCCAGTGGTGCGGCAGCAGATGAAGGAAGAAGGAAAGTAGTAGGCGCATCTCAGCCAGAACTCCTGTCTGAAGGAGAGCCCATCTGCTTCTGAAATCTTCCCAGTTTCGTCTGCAGAGGGGGAGGGGTGGGCAGGCAAGGAAGAGGTTTAGCTTACAACCAAAAAGGGTCCTGAAGCTCCCTGCAGGCATGAGTGTCCCCGCTGAGACAGGGCACCCTGGTGGCGGAGACACTGGCCAGAACTTTTGAAGGGACGGTGGTGAGAGCCTCTTTCTTGGAGCCGAGGATGGTTCACCCTGTGCTGGCACCGCACCTACCGACGTTCAGGTCTTCCCTGGAATTAGGGGGGGGGGGGGGGCGGGGGGGGGCCGGGGGACAGACAAGAGCACTCCGTAACGGCTGATGCCTTCACTCATTCTTTACAAGTGCCCGTCTAATGTCCTGCGTGGGTGGGGGCGCTTTACAGACTTTGAGGTTCGTTCAAATCCTGCCCCTGCTGTTCAGTGAGCGGTGGGTCTAGGTGAAGGGACTTGCTCACCCAAGGTTCAGTTTCCTCATTTAGAAAACGGGGAGAGTTGCAGTATTACTTCGTGTGGTTACGAGGATGTCCGTGAGGTCGTGGCCACAGCACTCCTAGCTTTTTGCCTCACCTCGTGTCATTATCGAGGAGCGGTGGCCAGCAGAGTCACTGGGACACACGTAGCAGTTCTCAGTAGCCTGGCCTCTGCATGGCCCCTGTAGAAACCAGGGCTTCGGCCTCAAATCCAGAAGGGCAGTATTCCTAAGCCATTTCCACCCTCCCTCATTCCAGGCACCTTCTGCATTTTTATTGTTATCGTGGTAAGTTCCAGCAGAACTCCAGAATGGTTTCTGTCCTTACATCTTGCCTCCCTAAAGAAACCCACCCTTTCTTGCCTCTGGGGGTCCCTTCAGGAACCGAGGCTGCTTCTCTTCCCTGGCCCCAGCCATCCAGCAGAGGAGACCCTTGCTGGGTGACCGGTTTGGGTCCTTCCCTGTGTCCGTGGCAGGGTTCGGTGCCTGGAAGCAGGTAGGAGTTAGGTCCCGTGCTGGAGGGTATCCCTCATAACGTCAGCAGTGCTGGGTCTCCAGACCACCTCTGGGATGAGGCCAGACGAGGGGTCCCAGAGCCCCTCCCTGTTCCTGGCACGGAGCCCAGCGGGCAGTACCCTCCACTGTGGCTGGGCTGGGTGCCATGTTCTGGGCTGAGGCCATACCTGACATGGCTTCTTCCCTAGGCAAGCGGGTCCTTGGGTGGGCTGATGATTGTCTAGGTGATATTGCTCTGTGCAGAGAGAGCTATCTCTGGGCAGGTCCTTGCAGTCCCTGAGGGAGCAAAAAGGGCATTGCACTTATAGTCACAGGCCCTCAGTTCTGGTCTCAGCTCGGCCTCTTCAGCCTGAGTGGTCTTGGGCAGCCCATTCCCCTGAGTCTTGCCTTCGCCTGAAAAATGAGGGCACAGATCAAGGGATTTCTAAAGCTCCATGCAAGACTGCTGGTTTGTGGTTCCAGCTTTTGCTGGTCGTGCTAATCAGGTGAGCTGTACTCTGAGACTCCAGGAGAGACACTCTCTCTGCTGTTCTTTTAAACTCTGGAGCACGGACAGGGGCTTCCCCAGTGGAGGCCTGCGGACCTGGTCCCTGCCACGGCTCAGATGAACCAGGAAACCCTGGAAGGCCTCCCCACAGCCAGATAATGAGGGGGAAAAAAAAACCTCTCAAAGCAGGGGGTGCTGGATTCAAGTGTCACACAGGCACTGGACGCTCGGAAACAAGGGACTTGGCTCTCGGCCTGGTCCAGCCTGTTGCAGTATGGCACGTGGGCTAAGAATGGTTTCTACGGTTTTAAATGGTTGGGGAAGAGTCAGAAGAAGAAAATAATATTCGAAGACATGGAGACTTACATAAAATTCAAGTTTTACTGTCCACGAGTCAAAGTTTACTGGAATGCAGCCACACTTACTTGGTTACATCTGGTCTCTGGGTATTTAAAAAAAAAATTTTTTTTTAAATGTACATTTATTTTTGAGAGAGACAGATCGCAAGCCAGGGGAGGGGCAGAGAGAGAGGGAGACACAGAATCTGAAGCAGGCTCCAGGCTCTGAGTTGTCAGCACAGAGCCCGATGCGGGGCTCCGACCCACGAACCGTGAGATCATGACCTGAGCTGAAGTCGGACACTTAACCGACTGAGCCACCCAGGCGCCCCATCTCTGGATACTTTTCTACAAGGTGGGGGGGGGGGGGTGGGGAGGGTTGTGTGACTGCCGCAGAGACCATATGACCCCCAAAGCTTAAAATATTGACTCTCTGGCCTTTTACAGAAAAAGTTGGCCAATCCCTGTTCCAGATAATTATAGCCCTCCCAAGGCTTGCACTAAACAGTTTCGGAATCTCAATCTAAAAATACTTTCTTTTTATTTAAAAAGAAGTGTTACTTCTTTTAACATAAGCAATGAATGGCCATTGTGGAAGTATTGGAGGATGCGAATAAGCAAAAAGAAGATGCGACAGTCACCCCCATTCTGCCACCCTGAGCTCACTCCCGTTAGCATTTTAACCTGCATCTTTCTGGACTGTATCTAGTGTTCGTATTTACAAGTCCACACGTGTAAGTGTATACGTATGACACGTGCCTATCTAGCACACACACAGCTTTACCAGTGGTACACATCTGCCCTTTCCACTTAACAACACATCTCAAACTATTTGCTACATCGGGGCCCAGTGAGGTTTATTCTAGTATTTCAGACCCTGGTGGGGGGACATCCAGCCGGCGGTGGCCCGGCAGGTGGTCAGATCTACAGGTAGCACTGAGGCTCCGGGGCTTGCTGGGGCCGGAGCTGTGGGTCTGGGAGTCATCAGCACGTGGCTGCTGGTTTCCACCACGGGAGAGCATGAGGTCACCAGGAAAGTGTGTGGAGGGGAAGAACAGAGGGCCGGAGGAGCCCGGGCACTGAGGGACAGGTAGAGGAAGTGAATCTGACAGACGCAAGGGGCAGAGAGAAGCAGGAGGAGAGCCGGAAGGCTGAGGGAGGGGAAGACGGGGCGTGGAGCCTGGGACTGTGCCTGGCCCGGAGCAGGTACTTGTGGAAGGAGCGAGTGACGAGGAGAAACCAGTGGGGGAGCCTGAGCTCCAGGCAGCAGGGGCCACTGATGGGGGCATTTAGAGGATAAGCTGAACAACTGTGAGATGTTCGGAGGGCGCCTTGGAAGCGGGGAGGGGTGGGAGGAGGTCTGGGCAGAGGGGGCCGCCTGGGCCCAGCCTGGTGGGAGGGAAGCCCTGCTGAATGTGAGGAGGCCAGCTTGCCCTAAAGGTTGGGAAATATTGGCCGGGGGTCCTGTTGGAATGTGGGCCAGACTGGGGTGGGGGGACGGGGCGCGACTGGGAGTGGAATATAAATAGGAACAGAGTCGAGAGATGCTGGGAAAGCCTCCCCTCCTGCCCTCCCTGCTCCTGAGACTGAGAGGTCCCCAGGGATGCTAGCACTTGATGTTAACAAAGATCCCGTGACAGACCACCATGAAATCTGGGCTTCTTCCGTGGATGAGGGACAGGGTGGGTGAACTTGATAGGCCTTATTTCTCCTCCTTTTTATCGTGTGGAAGCTGGTGGGCACCGGCTTCTAAACTTCAGCAAATGCAGAGGACACAGGTGTGAGCTGTTTCCTTTGGGACTGAAGAAAAGGTTCCAGACCTTGGGATTTTGAAAACACTAGACTGGGGCCGCCTGGCCCAGTCGGTGGAGCATGCAACTCTTGATCTCAGGGTTGTGTGTTCAAGCCCCATGTTGACTATAGAGATTGCTTAAAAATTAAGTCTAAAAAACAAAACAAAAACAACAAAAAAATGAAAATGCTGGGCTAGGTGGCTGAGGGACCTTCCTTAAGGGTCTTTATTTTATTTTATTTACATTTATTTATTTTTGAGAGACAGAGCATGAGCAGGGGAGGGGCAGAGAGAGAGGGAGACACAGAATCAGAAGCAGGCTCCAGGCTCTGAGCTGTCAGCACAGAGCCCGACGCAGGGCTTGAACCCACAAACCGTGAGATCATGACCTGAGCCGAAGTTGGATGCTCAACCGACTGAGCCACCCAGACACCCCATCCTTGAGGGTCTTTTTTTTTTTTTTTTTTTTTTTTTTTTCAACGTTTTATTTATTTTTGGGACAGAGAGAGACAGAGCATGAACGGGGGAGGGGCAGAGAGAGAGGGAGACACAGAATCGGAAACAGGCTCCAGGCTCTGAGCCATCAGCCCAGAGCCCGACGCGGGGCTCGAACTCACGGACCGCGAGATCGTGACCTGGCTGAAGTCGGACGCTTAACTGACTGCGCCACCCAGGTGCCCCCCTTGAGGGTCTTTAATGGAGCCTGCTGAAAGGAGCGGGCTTCTCACCTGGCAGGGGAGGCGGGCCCAGTCTCGAAGCAGGACAATGTGGGGACAGGTCTTGCCTACACGGCCCCTTGCTGTAGCCTCTGGTCTGGGATGTTCTGCCAGGACTAGAACTGGCGGAAGGGCACCTTGTCCCATCGTATCACTTGCAAATTCAGAGCCTCCCCAAAGATTGCAGACTAGACTTAGCTGGGTCTCAAAAAGGGTCAAAAAGAAAATACGAGAAGATGATACATGAGCCTCCATTCCTTGAACCGTGAGAAGCCAAAGAGAGCAACAGAGAGTGAATATCAGCAGGGTTGGTGTGGGGCCCACACAGAGGGGCTACAAGTGGGGGCAGTCAGGGGGTCAGGAGGGGTCAAGGTCAAGGTCTGATCCCGGATAATGCACCTGACCTGTGAGGCACTGGGAGTCTGCCCCTGAGGGATGGGAACCCATGAGGAGGGTCCAGGCCCTGTCATCCCCCCTTCCCCACAAGCCCTGTAGGCCCCAATGGATGGTGTTTGGTTGGAACCCCCCCTTAGGACTTTCTCCGTCACCAGTCTAGCCATCATGGTGGGTCATCAGCCCAAGTAGAGACCTCTGCAGACCTCACTGAGGGAGTTGTCGTGGGGCAGGCAGCTTCCCCCCATGCCTCAGTGGCCCCCTGGCCCCCACCACTGCCATCAGTGGAGGGCTAGAGAAGGAAGGTTCGGTTACAGCTGAGGCCTCGAGGCCAGTGAGCAACGGACAGTCTCCTGGCTGTTCCTGGCTGTTCTCTTGTCTCTGAACAGCCCCTAGAACTCAGAAGTCACACCTTGCAGGTACTCCCTCACTGATCGTTTGAGGGCTCGCTCAGTGCCAGGCCCTGGGGGTGTCATGACGAGTCAGACCCAGTCCTTGCCCTAACAACTCACAGGCAAACTGGAGAAGCAGACAGGTGAACAGGAACAGTACAGGGTGCCAAGTGCTCTGCTTGGGGACGGCTGGCATGCCACAGGCTGGGGCCAGTGGGCTTTCCGGTTGGAGGAGAAGGGAGGACCGTCGCAGAGGGCCTCGTGGAAGAGTCTGCGCCTCTGTCAGGCCTTGAAGATGTGAGCGTTTCCCTGGCTTTCCCTAGTCCCTGGCCCACCAGTCCTGCCTGTGTTCCAGTTCCCACTGAGAGTCAGGAGAACCAAGGAGGAGCGACGTCCCGGGGGACTAGGGCTGGTTGATTGGGCCGCAGGGCTCGCTCTGGTGTGCCCGGAAGGAGGGCAGGGCCAGGCTCACCCCCATGGCGCTCGAGGCCTACCTGCTTAGAGTAGAGCTGGCCTGATGAGAAGAACCACTTAGAATCAGGGCCTTGGCTGGGCTGGATGTAGGAAGAGAATCACATATGCCTCACACAGAGAGAGCACCCTGGAGGTTCAAGGGGACCTTGGGGGGTGGAGGGAGGACAATGGGCCTCGTCCCCATTATAGCTGCAGAGGGAAGAGCTTGAAACAGGCCATTGGGGTGCAGTGGCCCGATGGTCTCATTTACTCCACGAACACGGACTGATCACCTTGTAGGTTCCTTACCCTGTGTAAGATGTGCTGGGAAAACAGCCCCTGCTCTTGTCCCGAAGGACATCACAGTCTAGGGACAGATGTTCACAGGCTGGAATGGGAGTGACAAGGAGGAAGCATCCCATTTTACCTAAAGGAAGGAGGTGCGGTCACATGTGACTTTCCAGGGAAAGCAACACTGGAGTTTAGAAGCAGTCTTACCAACCCTCCATATGGGGGGTTAACTCCATAACCCTCCAGGGAGGGGTGAGAGCCGAGATTCCAGAAGGAGACAGATCAAAACACAAGAGGCCTAGTTGGCTGGGCCCTGGAGTTTGGACTTTTGTCTGAGGGCAATGTTATTTTGAAGGATTTTAAAGAGGAGAGTGATATTGTCAGAAAGTAGCCAAGAAAGTTAAGTCTGGCAGCTTCTTGGCAGTTGGATCAGGGATTAGGTATTCTCTCCACTTAGCGGACAAGGAAACTGAGGCATGGGGGGGGTCTTCCCAGGTCACGGTGCTGGTAGGTGGGAGAGCTGGGGTTTCTTCCATACTCCGAGCGGCAGAGAATTTCGGAGAGCAGGCCTGGACAGCATGTGGCCCTCACTCTAGGACACTTCCATCAGGTGGAACCCTGCAGGGGTAAATGGTGCATCTGTCCAGAGAGCAGAGGCCCCCCTGAGCCCCAGACACTTCACCTCCTGACCATGCTTCCTGCGGGTCAGCTCGGCTGGCTCCCGGAAGGCCTTCCCCGCCTGCTTCCTGCATTCCAAACAGAGGCTGCGGGCAGCATCTGTTCACTGGCGGGGCAGCTGTGGGCCTATCTGTCCTCCTCGAGGCTGGCCACCCAGAACGCGCCAGGCTCCCAGCCTCCCATCCAGGCCGGAGCTGGGGCGGGGGTGAGGTCCGTGATGGGGGCTCCGGGGCTTCTGCTATGGCAGCAACTCCAGGCAGCTGTGGGGTGACTGGCGGGCCTGAGGTTTGTCACAAGCTGGAGAAGCCGAAGCCCCACGCTGTGCAGGGCCGGGGCAGCCAGAGGAGGGCAGAACAGGTAATATCTGCAGGGCTCCCTGAGGCCCGCTTCTCACTGGGAACAGGGCATGTCTCTGAAGTCCCAGCTCATGACGGCTGCAAACTTGCTCGGCCGTGGCCTCTTGTTCTTTTGAAACCCGCCCAAAGCGGCAGAGTGACCGGGATTGGGGGCAGGGAGCGAGCAGCGGAGGGTGCCCTGAGGATCCTGGCCAGTGGGCAGCCTTTGAGACTGAGGCTCAGACCCTCTGGGCTCCAGAAAGTGGGCAGTTGGGAGTTCTGTCCTTGGAGCCCTGCCCCCGGGACCACGGAGACAGGGATCTAAAAAAGAAAAGAAAATGGGACGAAACCAGAAGAGGGGCTGGGAGAAGCATCTGACTTGTTCCTGGAACCCGGTAGATGCTCACCACGTGCCTGTCTGCTGTATGTCACCGGCACCGGGCAGAGAGAGCAGAGCACCCCTGTGGGAGAGGCACTTGAAAAGTCCTCACTGTGGCCCTGGGAGATTGTGCGCGTTCTCGGACTGTGTCCATCACAGGGCCGCCCGGTGGCCCTGGGGGTTCGGGGAAGCCTTGGAAGACCCCAGGCCTGAACCGTGTGCAGGGGGTACAGGTGCTGGAGCCGAGCTAGGGTTGCGGGGAGCAGGGAGAGCAAAGCCGGGGAGCAAGGGGGCTGGATCGAAGGACCTTGGGTGCAGGCTGCAGATTGGGGCTTTATTTAGGGAGAAGGCAAAGGGCTTCTCGGAAGGGTTTGCTGAGAGGAATCTCAAAGCCTGGCTCCCTGGAGGTTAAGGGATGGAGCTGACCCCTGCCTTCCACGTTAGTCTCACTTCCGTGAGGTGGACGTTCCTACCCAGCTTCCCTGGATGCTCTGCCAACCTCCTTCTCTGCCTCCATAGCTTCCCGGTAAGGGCCCGGCAGGTGGTAGGCGGGGGAGCTAGGAGAGACTGTCCTGGGGTCGGGGGCAGCAGGCTGTGTCCGGACTACCTGTGCAAAGGGCCTGTGGACCGGCCTGGCCTGCTGTGGGGAGCTTTCTCCCCTCTGAGGACCGGGGTCCTCTGCCCTGCATGGCTTTGGAGAGTTGTATCAGTCTGAGCAGGGGTGGGGGGAGGGGGGGACCCTGCCTGCCTGGCCTGTCCTTCTTTGTCAGGGGATTCAGGCCTGCAGATAGCTGACGGGCTCCTGCCTCCTGCCCCTCTTCCATCCGGGGTCTCAGAGCCCTTCACAGGCTGTAAAGAGGTGTGCGAGGGACGTGTCTGATGAGCTGGATCTGGGGCCTCTCTTCCGGCACATCCTTGCGTCTTAGCAGGGGCTTGAGAGAAGGCTAGAGAAGAGCTGACATCTCCTAGTGTCTTCCTTGTGCGGGCTGCACCGTGTCCGGGTGCTCTGTGCCTGCACACAGGTGCCCACGGGACATCAACACTTGCCCCAAACCCAGTTCCTGGGCTTCCCTCCAGAACCTCCATCCCAGCTTTGCTCACCTGTACCGATGGCCACCCCATCCTTCCACGTGCTCCAGCCAGAGCCCTTCAGGGTCCCGCTTGACTCCCTTCGGTCACCCCCTATACAAATCCGTCCCTAAATCCCTTTGGCTCCACCTGCAAGATATATCCAGAAGCCAACCACTTCCACTGCTCCCACGCTGGTCTCAGCCACCACCATCTGTCACCTGGATCTCTACAGGAGCCTCCTGACTAGGCTCCCCGCTTCCTTCCTTGCCCATACGGTCTGTTCTCAACACAGCAGCCAGAGGTACCCTGTTAAAATCTAAGTGGGATCATGTCAGTCATCTGCCAGAACCTTCCTGTTCCCTGTGGGGACCAACACCATCTGCTCCGTGCTCGTCCATGGCCTCCTCTGCAACCACACTGCTGTTCCTAGAGCACACTAACATTCTGCCTCAGGACCTTTGCACCTCCTGTTCCGCACTGATCTGCTTCCCCCCAGGTTCGGCATGACTAACTCCCTCGCCTACGCCTTCTTGGAATTCTTCCTGAGGTGTCGCTTCCCCATGGAGACCTTCCTGACCACCCTGTTTCAGGTTGCGACACCCCACCCCCACACCCCATCCTTCTTTGCTACTTCGTTTTCCTCCATTGCACTTGTCGCCATCTAACATCCTGTGCATTTATGTATTTGTTTGCTTGTCTGCTGCTCCCCACCATTAAAATATAAGTACCACGAGGGCAGGAACTATGTCTGTTTCTTTCATAAATGGATTCTCAGGGTCTACAACAGGGCATGGCATGTAGTAGCTGTTCAATAGATACTTGTCAAATGAAGGACCAGAACCAAAGCTAAAAGAGATCCTAGAACATCACTGCCACCATCCAGCCCTGCTAATGTAACACCAGGATTTGAATTTGGTTTTTAATTCGGGGCGGGGGTGGGAGAGACCCGGAACAGGAAACAGCACTCACAGCCTCGTCCATAGGGAGGGGTGGGGCGGGGAGAGCTCCCCTTAAGAGAAGCAAGGAGCCGTGTGGTCACGGAGTCTGTGCACTCCGCGATGACCAGGAAGTTGCCGCATGATTTCGAGCAAGTCAGCTCTCATCTTGGAGCCTCAGCGTCCTCCCTGCCTGGGCCAGCAAGGGGGTGCGGTGGTGGATCTGTAAGTGCCGCGGCTAACATTCCAGAAGTTCAGCCCTTCATCACTGGGTGCATGGTGGCCTCTGGGCAAGTGTCGGTTTCCTCCCGGCCGGTTCCTCCTGTGCTGCCCGCTTCTCTGGCCCCAGCAGGAAGCTCCGGGCTGGCCGGTGTATGCCCGGGAGGAAGTGACAGCAGGTAGGCTGAGAGCTTTAGGCTTCCCTGGCAGGGGGTGCAGGAAGGAAGGCCTAGTTGGGCATCTGCTTGTGGAGGGTCTACCCCACAGTTCCTGAGGGGGGCCCTTCTGCTTCGACATGCCCCCCCCCCCCCAGACAGCCCAGCCAGGCCAGCATCCCCCACGCCCATCCCCCTCCTCCCCTGGCACCAGTTGCACGAAGGCAGCCCCAGATGGCTCCCTGGCCCAGGGACAAAGGCCACACTGTGCCCAGCCTTGGGCCGGCCGCAGGCTGGGTCACACTGAGCCCTTCTGTCCCCAGATGGGGGTGAGGGGCAGACAGCACCAAGGTGACAGGCCTTTTTCCTGTCTCCCTTCCCCCTTGACCCCCAAATCTGAAGAGCCGATTCTCTCAAGGGAAAAGCGACAGAGGCATCTTATGTCTTGAGCTGGGGAACAGCTAACCATTCACCACTCCGTCTGCCCTGTCACACCCAAGACCCTGTCCGGCTCAATGCCCCGATTGTCCCCAGCAGAGAGAGACGTCCACTCTCCGCTGTGGCCACCACCCCTGCCGCCTGCTCCACTGTCACCATCAGAAAGTCCATCCTTACATCTGCCCTCTATCCCTCCTGCTACAGTGACAGTCACTTCCTCTGGGTCCCGAGTGGGTGGAGAACAGCCGGTCCCCATCCCTCCGCATCGCGTGGCCCTGCATTCCTGCTTGAGAAGCCGTCCTCTGCTTCGCCCTCCTTCCAGCTCCCACCCCACCCTCCACCCCACCCTAGACCCAAGCCGGTGGCTCCTGGCTCCTAACCGAAGTGAGGGGAGAGCAGGAGCAGGTTCGAGTCTTGCAGAAATTGGGGGCCTCCCTCCCCGAAGGCCTTTCATGAGCCCCCCTTCCCTACAGACAAGAGCAAGGGCATAAGATTTATGGCAGCTACTGGTGGATTCCCGAACACAAACCCAGCATGCCATCCCATAAATCCCAGACTGCAGGACGGCTTTATGGGGAGCGCTGTTTTTAGGAGGGGGCGTGACTAGTCCCTCTTGGCAGAGCTCAGACCTCAAGGAGCCAAGTGACTGCCCCCCCCCCCCCCACTGCCGCGAGGCCCTAGGATAACGATGACCAAGCCTGGGGCATCAGTCTGCAGGGCAGACATTCCTCTCCCTTCTGTGCGGTGGTGGTTGGCAGGGAGGGGTGGGGGGGTCTGCTGCTTTACTCGGCATGCCTTCCTTCTGCCCTCCTGCACCTCCCCAGCTCTGAGGATTCCCCATCAGCACAGAAGCTGGAAACCGGGGTGAACTACCATCCCTTACCTGGACATCGGATGCTTTTCACCAGGGCTCCGTGTCCAGAGCACTGGGGATGCTTCTTTAAAAAAAAAAAAAAGTTCGTTTTCCCAGTCCCCATTCTCCGTTCCAGACTCTGAGGGTGAGACCCAGGAATCTGAGTTTTTAAAAATACTCCCTTGGTGCTGCTAACGTTCAGCCCGCTTGGTAAACAATGGACCTGTACGGTGGGGACATCTCTACTCTCCTGTCCTGCTTGGGAATGGGAGGCCACAGGAAGGACACGCCTAGATCTTCTTGTCCCCGGAACCCATATGCCGCCGCTATCACGAAACTTCTACCGCGGGACACCCCCTCGCCCTCAGCTGGCCGCCACTACAGCGTGAAGTGGGGTGGCTGCCCTCTGGGAGCTTCCCATCTGTGAGTCCTACAGAAGGCACCAGGGGCGCCCGGGGGGCTCCGTCGGTTGAGCATTGATTTCGTTCAGATCATAATCTCACGCTTCGTGGGTTCGAGCCCCGCGTCGGGCTCTGTGCTGACAGCTCGGAGCCTGGAGCCTGCTTCGGATCCTGTGTCTCCGTCTCTGTCTGCCCTTTGCCCTCTTGTGCTGTCTCTCTCTGTCTCAAAAATAAATAAACAAAAAACCAAAACCTTTCCTGATAGACACCCATCAGTGAGTGGTCATTGGACTCCACTGAGGGACTCACAAATAGTAACTCTGCTTGTTTTTAAATTTACAGATGGGGACTTACGATGATTATGGTGTGCCCGGTTCTGCCACTTTGTTCAGGTGTCTGAAGGACATCATACTGACATAAAACTGTTAATGCCATGAAAAAGTAGTCTTTTTATGTTGTATTTCATATGTGTGTTACTTAAATTTTTATTAAGGTTGATAAATCTTGTGCTGCTCAACTGAAAATTTTTCTGACTTGCCTTAAAACTAAGATAAATTCTTTGTTCGGATCCTTAAAATTTTGCACTATAGTTTTGTGTTAATGTGTTGATAACCTAGAAAGTGTAAGAATCTGGATTAAAATACGGAGTTTAGCTCTGCCTCAGTGGACTAAATTCCTTTGTGCATTTATTCTATGATGACAGATTTTATTTTTTTTTTTAGATTGTTTTTTTTTCCACTTTTTTATTTTATTTTTGGGACAGAGAGAGAGACAGAGCATGAACGGGGGAGGGGCAGAGAGAGAGGGAGACACAGAATCGGAAACAGGCTCCAGGCTCTGAGCCATCAGCCCAGAGCCTGATGCGGGGCTCGAACTCACGGACCGCAAGATCGTGACCTGGCTGAAGTCGGACGCTTAACCGACTGCGCCACCCAGGCGCCCCAATGATGACAGATTTTAATAGAACGTATGTGATTAGAAAATACATTGGTCCGTCCTTAATGTTATTCTTTGTAAACTAATCAGAATGAGCTTTTGACATTGATTTTTAAAAATTAGTCTTGTCGGGGCGCCTGGGTGGCTCAGTCGGTTGAGCGTCCGACTTCGGCTCAGGTCATGATCTCGCAGTTCGTGGGTTTGAGCCCCGCATTGGGCTCTGTGCTGACAGCTCGGAGCCTGGAGCCCGCTTCGGATCCTGTGTCTCCCTATCTCCCTGCCCCTCCCCCGCTCACGCTCTGTCTCTGTCTCTCTCTCAAAAAAAGTAAATAAACATCAAAAAAAAATTTTTTTTTTTTAAAAGCAGAAGGCAGGCCCGAGATGGCAAAGAGCCATGGAGGAGCGGCTGAGGTTGGCTGGCAGGAATGAGCTTAGGGATGGAGAACCGGGAAAGTCCAAGCCTGCTGGGCTTTGCCAAGGAAGCTGGTAGAAGAGCTTCTGATACCTTGTCATCAAAGGTGTCACCAGCCCGAGTTCCTTGAGAACACAGGCCGCACTTTACTCGCCATCGTGACCCCCGTGCCTTAGCACAATGCCTGGACACAGTAGGTGCTCGGTCCTCATTTGCTCAGTCCTCACTGAACTAAGTGAGCCTCCAGGACCCGCTGACAGAGATGGGCTCGGTAGGCAGTGCAGACCTGAGACCTCTACGCTGAGACCTGCCGGCCTGAGGAAAGAGGGCCTGGCCACCCCCAGTCTCTGGGCTCAGGGTTGCTGCAGGGCCACGACTCAGGTGCATTTGGGGGCAGCCAGGAGCCAGCAGGCCCAGGGAAGGGACCCTTTCCAGGCTGGCTGAGGACAGAGGATGATCATTAAGCAAAGCAAACATGTTACTGACCCATAATCCCTTAAACTGGGAGGATTCCGGAGGGGTCTGGTTGCCTCGGCAACGGGGTACTGGCTAGTGACTGGCTGGAGAGCATCCCCTGGGGATGGGCTGTGCCTGGTGCTTGGGTAAAAGCTGGGAGAGGGTGCAGGGTGCCCCCCTCCCATCACAGGACTGGCCCTGGGTGTCTTCTTGGCAGGCGTCAGTGGGGCCCTTGTGAGGCCTCTCAGTCCCCCTGCAGCTGAGGGAGGTGTGGGCAGAGCGGGATGAGGGCAGCCACACCGAGAGCTTATGAAATCATGGAGGAGAGCAGGGAGGGGGTGATTTGGGGAAGCGAGGTGGCCCAGCCCCGCTCTGGTTTTCAGGGCAGGATAGAGACGAAAGGGTCTGTAGGAAGAAGCAGTCTTACTGGGTGGCTGGGGGTGTCCCCTCACTCAGAGGGCAGGAGGGCTGGGGAGCCACAAGGAGGGAGCCCTTTCTGGTTGGGACAGGGGCCTTGGGGGTGAGTCTAGCAGCCCACCCTCTTCCCCCATTGTGTTCTCTGCAGTGGACACCCTGCCACCCTCGGGGCTCTGGCGAGGGACGGGCCCAGCCTCCTGTCCCTGGGGCCCTCTTTTTCCAGCAAACTTCTGTGTTTCCTCTGAGACCTTCAGCTGCTCCTGACCTCCCTCCAGCTGGAGAGATGGGGCCGGGCCCGCTCAGATGCATATGTCCCCTCCCTTGTCCCTTCCTTGTCTTCTCCTGTCTCCCAGGGACCTAGGACAAGCCAGAGAGGGACCTCCAGGTGTCAGTAGCACGATGAAATGGGAGTTGGGGCCAGATTCTGTCACAAAGCTGTAGGCAGAGCTGATGTTCAGCTTGTGGGCGTCAATCAGTAAGGCTTACTGGCTGTTCTCATACTCAGGCTCTCACATACGAGTTGGTAAAGAGCTATTTGGCCTGAGCGTCACCGAGTTCTGGTCCCCTTGCTGCCACTCGAGGCCTCTTTTGAGAACCTTCTAGACCTCCAGCAGCTAAAAGGTTACCATCTGGCCCCGGTGAGGCCCCCAGGGTCCTGCTGGCACATCGTGCGGCTATTATGAGCAGTACTTTGCTATACTGATTGATTCATGGTGTGACCGTCTCCCCCGGGGGCAGGGGATCCTGGGGGAACGAGATTCGCAGGGAAGAAGAGGGCTGCTAGATCCTCCCCTCTGGGGGCTCGAACTTTGGTTAAGAAGATGCAACCCCAGCTTCTGGATGCAGGGCCCCAGAGCTCGAGGGGCAGACGGAGACCAAGACCCAGAATTCACATCTGGTGTCAGCACGGACCCGGTGCCGTGTCCTCACCTGCCCTTCTCCCCTCTCCCGTCTTAGGCCCTGCTGCCTGGTCCCTGCTGACCATGAACAAGATGAAGAACTTTAAGCGTCGTCTTTCCTTATCCGTGCCCCGCACAGAGACCATCGAGGAGTCCTTGACCGAGTTCACAGAGCAGTTCAACCAGCTCCACAACCGGCGCAATGAGGGTGAGGTGTCTGCCTCCCCACCCCCGCCCCATCCTTGATGCTCCCCCAGGGCCCCTCCTGGCCCGTCCTGACCACGCCCTCACTGCTGGGGAAGGACAGAGGTGGGGCAGCAGACTCCCCTCCCCACCCCTCCCCTCCCTCCGGGGCAGAGGGCCGGGGTGGGCAACTCATGCCTCTGCTCTCAGACCTGCAGCTCAGTCCTCTCAGCAGAGACCCCCAGCCGGCGTCCAGCACCTTCTCCCCGACAGACAGCGGGGAGGACCCTGGGCAGCTGTCCCCGGGCATGCAGTACCGGCGGCAGAATCAGCGTCGCTTCTCCATGGAGGTGAGGGGCCCAGGGCTCTGCCCTGTGCAGGTGACAGACGCGTCTACAACGTATGCCCAAGGAGGGTGGTTGCGTGGGAACCAGGCTTCATGGGTTCAAATCCCAGCTCCGCCACTATTCAGCTCTGCGACCTTGAGCAAGTTTCTCAAGCACTGCATACCAGTCTCCTTGTGTCAAAATGGCCATCGTGGAGATTAGGCAAGTTAATATATACCAAGTGCGTAGAACAGTCCCGGTACATGGCAAGGGCTGGACAATTTGACTATTGTTCTTGTGACCCGTATGCATGTGCCCAAGTAAATGAAAAACAGGCTTACGGCATCACAGCGTCTGTAGGAACCTCGTTCCATAGATGGTTATACTGCAGCCCAAAGAGAGGAAGGGACCTCCTAAGGTCACACAGCAACCCCTGTGTGTTCACATATGTCTCTGAGCACATCTTTGAAGCAGCTGTGAGCCTGGGGCCACAGTCCATGGTTTGGCCCTGCTGGGATTACTGTACAGGAAAGCCGGGCCCTGGGGGAAAGGCGAGGGTCCCACAGCACGAGGTAACCTGGAGCAACTGCTAGTGTCCCTGTCTCATCCCGGCCACGTAGGACATCAGTAAGAGGCTCTCTCTGCCCATGGACATCCGCCTGCCCCAGGAATTCCTGCAGAAGCTACAGCTGGAGAGTCCAGACCTGCCCAAACCGCTCAGCCGCATGTCCCGCCGAGCATCCCTGGTGAGTCCTAAAAGGGTCAGAGGTCACCAGGGTGGACCATCCTCTCCCCAACTTGGATACATCGGTCCTCGTTTTGAGGATCCCAGCTGAGGCCTGCAGTAGTCTGTGGGCCTCCAGCGCCACCTGCTGGCCTCAGGAGACTCACAAACCTTGTACTTGGTCAACATCCCTTCCCTAGAGGAGTCCCGCCGGGCCTGGGGCTGAGCCCCCAGCCCTCTCTGGGCCGCAGGATCTCCACTGGGGTGAGATCCATAGACCAGCTGTCACGTGCTTTCCAGTCGCGGACGCTTATCAGATTTCCTTGGGAGCATCTTGCAAAAAACATGGACTCTGGTCCCTGCTCCAGATACCTACAGAATCAGACTCCGGGTGGTGGGGTCCGGGAATCTTGTCGTTAAGGGTCGGGTACCACTGAGCTAGAGAAGGTATGCTGATGAGAGAGGCTGCCGGGGAGGCGGGTTCTGAAGTGGGTCCTGAAAGGCACAGTTCCTGCCCAGGGGGAGCTGGTCATCCGAGCAAGGCGGAGACAGACAGGGAGAAGGTATGCGGCAGTCCCGTGTGCCCCAGCCCTGGCTCCACACCCTCCACTGCCAGGCGAGGAGGGAACTCTTACTTCCAAGGCTCCTTCCTTTATCACAGGGATAGAGGGGAGAGGCCAAGAGGCAGGATTTGTGGCTGCCCTCGTCCCCGCTAGCCTCTGTTCTTCCCTCTCACCAATGGGGGTCTCATTCCCTTCCCTCCTGGAGGCTGGTTGGGGGGGGTGTCATGTATGTGGGGCTACTGGGGCCTTGAAGCTCACAGGACCCTGTGTCTCTCCCTCTCAGTCAGATATCGGCTTTGGGAAACTGGAAACGTACGTGAAACTGGACAAACTGGGGGAGGTAAGAGACCGGGCAGGACGCTCAAGAGTGGGGTCAGCACCTTCCTTGCCCTCCCTGCCTTCTCACTGCCCCCGCCCCACAGAGGCGTACCATTTTGGCCGGCCAGTCTGGCCCAGCCTTTTGCAGGCATTGAGGGGGGCCCAGGTCCTGGAGAGAGGACATTGAGGACACAGTGGCCCGTGGGCTCTGGGCATAATCCAGCCTTTTTTTTTTTTTTTTTTGCCTGAAAGTACTTCTCTGGATTCAAATCCCTGCTCTAGCATTTGCTAGCTCTGTCGCCTTGGCCAGTCGTATGACCTCTCTCTGCCTTAGTTTCTTCCTCTGGAAACGGAGATGCAATTGCTCTGCCGCCTAGGGTTGTGAGGCCGGAACAGGTTACTATAATAAGCTCGTGTGCACACTTAGTGCCCGGCACACGGTAAGCACTGGGTGCCGTCCGCAGTTTCTGTTACCACGTTTGGTGTCAGAGCCTTGGGGTGGGCGGAGGTCTACAGACACAGCCCTCTCCCACCCGGAACCCAAAGAGGAGACCGACCTGTAAACGTCGACACGAGGAAGGGCAAAACTGGTGTTAGAATAGAAGGGCACCTCGCCTACTGGGGGCCTCGGGGGAGGACAGTGCATCCTGAACAGGGAGGAGGGAGGGAGAAAGTCATAGAGAGGTGGCCCTCGGAGGAAACAGAGAATATCAGTGAAAGGAGAAGAGGGACGAAGGGCCCAGCCCAAGCGGAGGCACGAGGGGGAGGGTGCTGGACAGAGGACTGTGGGCCCTGAGTGTGGCTGGTGCGGCTGGGGTTCTTGTCCCCAGGGTACCTATGCCACAGTCTTCAAGGGGCGCAGCAAACTGACAGAGAACCTCGTGGCCCTGAAGGAGATCCGGCTGGAGCATGAGGAGGGGGCGCCTTGCACCGCCATCCGAGAGGGTACAACGTCCTAGGGTCCTGTGCTCCTGGGGGCTCCTGGGAGGAGGGCTTCATTGACCTGATCCCCAGTGGGAGCTTGGGGACAGAGGGCCATTGCTGGGGGGGGGGGGGGCTCCCGAGGCTGATCGCGGGAAGAGAGGGAATGAGGGGTTTGTGGGGCCCCAGGGACCCAGGTGGGCCTATCACCCTACAGTGTCTCTTCTGAAGAATCTAAAGCATGCCAATATTGTGACGCTGCATGACCTCATCCACACGGAGCGGTCTCTCACCCTGGTGTTTGAGTACCTGGTGAGTTGGGCTGGGGCTAGCGGCTTCTCCTTTCAGTGGTAGGGGTGGGGACAGCGGGAGGGGGCAGCCCAGGCCTTGTTCTAGAACCAGGTTCTCAGATGCTCCCATGCGGGAGTGGGCCAGGGGGGCTTAAAGGGCAGCTCGGAGCTTGGGCTCTGCCCAGGGAGGGGTTTCCGGCTGGGGGTCAGGACAAGTCAGGGCTGAGCCAGGCTCTGTGTTCCAGGACAGTGACCTGAAGCAGTATCTGGACCACTGTGGAAACCTCATGAGCATGCACAATGTCAAGGTGAGGGCCTCAAGGAGGGCCGCCTCCCCTCTGACACCCTATCTTGGCACCCACCTGTTTGCAAGCCCAGCGTGGGAACCCACGCTCACCAATAGGGGCCCAGCTGCTGAGGTTGCTCAGACCTTCAAGTGTATGAGGGTGGGGGTGCCTGGGTGGCTCAGTCGGTTGAGCGTCCGACTTCAGCTCAGGTCACGATCTCACGGCCCGTGGGTTCAAGCCCCGCATCAGGCTCTGTGCTGACAGCTTGGAGCCTGGAGCCTGCTTCCGATTCTGTGTCTCCCTCTCTCTGTCCCTCTCCCCGTCACGTTCTGTCTCTTTCTCTCAAAAAATAAATAAATGAACGTTAAAAAAAAATTTCAAATGTATGAGGGTGTGCAAGGTCACTGCCATTCGGGGTAAGCACCCTTCTCTACCCCACCAGTGTAGACACACACCCTCTACCACCATCTAGCTGTTGACATAGAATCCCCTCGCCAGCTCCGAGCACCACTTTCCCATCCGTCAAATGAGTGTATGGATAAAGGGAGCCTTCTGGAGAAGCGTAAAAGGATGAGTGACCTCTTCTGGTCATTGTTAAAGAATCAAGGGCACACCTCCCCGCCCAGGCCCTTCCTGGCACCTTCGTGCCCCACCCCCCCCACTCCCCCAGCTCCCAGGCCAGAGAACTCTCTGGCCTCCAGCACACCTGATGCCCTCCTCTGTGGATGCGATCCCCTGGGACGGACGGAGCCCAGGATGGGGAGCAGCATGGGTAAAACATGAGGTAGCTCTTCTCCGGACACCTCGCTGCCCCTCCGTCCCTGCCCCCTCCCCATCCGAGCCGTGGGGCAGAGACGCAGGGTCTCCCACGTGGGACACGCTGTCTCCTTTACTCACCGTCCTCTTCCCCTCCTCCCGCAGATTTTCATGTTCCAGCTGCTCCGGGGCCTTGCCTACTGCCACCGCCGCAAGATCCTGCACCGGGACCTGAAGCCACAGAACCTGCTCATTAGCGAGAGGGGGGAGCTGAAGCTGGCTGACTTTGGTGAGGGCCACGGCCCGGCAAGGCGAGGGGGGATCCGCCGCGGTGTCCTCGGGAGGCGGGGGCTGGGGGGGGAGGGCGATTCAGTGACATGTCTGTCCCCAGGCCTGGCGCGGGCCAAGTCGGTGCCCACGAAGACCTACTCCAATGAGGTGGTGACCCTGTGGTACAGGCCCCCCGATGTGCTGTTGGGGTCCACAGAGTACTCCACCCCCATCGATATGTGGTGAGTGAGCGCCGTGGGGCCAAGGTGAGGGGGCATTCACACCCCTACATTCCCTTTTGCGGCCTCAAGTCCCTCTGCAAAGAACTGCCTAACCTTTGACTAGAAACCATGTGACCTCCTGCTGAAGTAGCTGGATATGAAAAACTAAGTCTGGACTACCCCGGGGTTCCCCTGGCTCTAAACAGACCCTCCAAGGCTATGCTTCTGAAACATGCCCCCAGGGACCCCTAGGAGGTGACCAGAGGGTACGGGAGGTCTTCCAGAGTAAACGTGAGGAATCTCCCCCAAGCATCGGTTCTACTGAAAATTTCGGAAAGGATATATCGTTTTTGTGTGAAAATTAACACGCGTATGATTTGGGGTCGAATGAAAAATCAGCCCAGTTTTAAAGCTAAAACACAGGTTTCCGATGAATGGCCACTGTGCTCTGTGCCAGGGGTTCCCCAGGAGAGTGGATTTATGGACTTTCCTCTTCCGGTGGGGGCACACGTGGACAAAGCTTGAGACAGCACTGCTTAAGGATGCCACATGGGTGCAGCCGCAAACTCCACAGCGTGAGGGGAGAGCCGAGAGAAGCCCCAGAGACAGGCCACGGTGGCGGATTGGGCTGTGCCAGCCTCCAGTGTCCCGGGCCGCCCACCCCAGAGCCATGACCATTCGAGCCACCGTGGCAGGCAGGGCATCCTTGGTGCCCTGGTGGAGCAGCCCTAGGAAGGGCAGGTGCGAGGAGGCCCAGCCTGACGCCGCCCCTGCCCATTGCTCCCCGCAGGGGCGTGGGCTGCATCCACTACGAGATGGCCACGGGGAGGCCCCTCTTCCCCGGCTCCACGGTCAAGGAGGAACTACACCTCATCTTCCGACTCCTCGGTCAGTCTCCGGCCGCTCCCTCCCTCTCGCCACCAGGGGGCGCCAGGACTCTGTCCAGCCCAGGCGCCTAAAGGGACTGGGAAGAGGGGCTCCCCCTCGCTCTCACCCGAGCGGCCACCCCTGTGGTCTCGGCCATTCTCTGCCCCCCCCCCCCCGCCTCCTTCGTTGCACCTTTCCAAGCCGCCCTTGGCCCTGGCCCCTCACCATGCCCTTCCCACCCCCTCTCGTCTCCCCAGGGACCCCTACGGAAGAGACGTGGCCCGGTGTGCTGGCCCTGTCGGAGTTCAGAGCCTACAACTTCCCACGATACCTCCCCCAGCCGCTCATCAGTCACGCTCCCAGGTAGCCGTGCCTCCCCACACCTCCTGGCCTGCTCGTGGTCCCGGCTGTCCCTTCTGGAGGTGGCCACACACACACACACACACACACACCCCACCCAGATCAGGCTTGTGCCCGCTCCGTTCTCGTGCAGGTTGGACACCGAAGGCATCCACCTCCTGACCAGCCTCCTCCTGGTGAGTGTGCGCCTGGCCGGGCCCAGGCAGCCAAATAGCGCCGAACCCCCGTGCCCCACGTGGGCCCTCCGCCAGAGCTCAGGCGTCTCCCCCATCTTCCACCCTGTCGCCCCAACCCAGGCCCAAGAGGGACTTGGGAGTGGGCGTGCTCTGAACTCGAACCTCAGTTCAGACCCACCTACTAGCAGTGTAGCCGTGGGCAAGTTCTAGAACTTTTCTGGGCTTCCTTTTCCTCAACTGCAAAGAGGAATTAATAATTCGTAGTTTTGAAGATGGTCACGAGGACAAATTGAGATCATGGAACACAGTATGCGACCTGTCGTGAAGGAAATACGCAGTGAAGGGTAGTTGGTGATATCACAGGTTAATGTTTCTATTATTGATGTTGTGGTCATGGTTGCTTTAGCGTCTGTGTTTCCATCCCAAGAGGAGGTCGCTCTCTGGAAGTCCCGTTTCTGTCTTTCTCTTGGTAGTTGGAGACCCTAAGAGTGGAGACCTAGGACTGGCTTGGAGTTGGAGGCTGGCGGCTGACCCCGGGGGCTCCTGGGTTAGACTGCGGCCCCTCGCATCCTGGCCACCTCATTTAGTGCAGTAGTTGCCCTGCCCAGAGGGGTGCCCAGAGTCCCCAGCCAGGGCCCAATAGCCTACCCTCTGCCTTTCAGTATGAATCCAAGAGCCGCATGTCAGCAGAGGCTGCCCTGAGCCACCCCTACTTCCGGTCTCTGGGGGAGCGTGTGCACCAGCTCGAAGATAGTGAGTGTCTGGGGGAGGCTGGGGGAGGGGGACCAGGGTCGCCCCGGAACCAGAGAAGGGGCAGCAGGTGTGGGCGGAAGAGCTGGAGCAAAGAGGCCACAGGTCCCAGTCTAGCCGAGCAGCCTTGGGCCCGGGGCTTCTCTTCCTTGGGTTCTCGTCCGACACTAAGGGGAGAAACTGTGGGATCTAAGACACCGCCTGAAAGGCCCAGTCCTGAATGAAGGGGTTCCCCAGCCAGGAGGTGTGGGGGGCCACGGGCTCCAGGAGCAGGTCGCCCCTACCCAGCTCTCTCCCT
Source organism: Leopardus geoffroyi (assembly GCF_018350155.1). Taxonomy (NCBI): domain Eukaryota; kingdom Metazoa; phylum Chordata; class Mammalia; order Carnivora; family Felidae; genus Leopardus; species Leopardus geoffroyi. The sequence continues at coordinate 25,706,981 of NC_059338.1, read as the reverse complement.
GCCTTTTCCCTCCCTCGTCACAGCTGCCTCCATCTTCTCCCTGAAGGAGATCCAGCTCCAGAAGGACCCGGGCTACCGGGGCCTGGCCTTTCAGCAGCCAGGTAGGGGCTCCCCCACCGTTCCCCTTATTGGAGTAGACCAGGCAGGCTGCTCCTCCCTCCGGAAGAACAGAGATGGGGCCCACCAGCCCCTCCTGCAGCGGGGAAATCAGCATGGCCTCCGCAACATGGGCTTTCCTTCGGGGAGCCCGTGGGGAGCGGGGAAGGGGCTGGCTTCCCTATCTCCTGCCCAGGCTTCCTCCTCCAGGGTGTCCCTTGTCAACTCCCACCCCAGACACAGCACTGACAAAGCCCCGATGAAGGTGCGTGCTCTCTCTGGTGCATTCACACTCTGAATACTGTCACCTCCATACCATGTCTCTAGGACAGCTGAGGGGGTGACAGGTGCGTTATTCCAGTCCATCCTAAAACACCCCTTATGGCTAGTGCTTGTGTGTGTGTATATATATTTTCTTAAGTAATCTCTACACCCAGCGTGGGGCTCAAACTCACGACCCCAAGATCAAGCATCACAGGCTCTCCCAACTGAGCCAGCCAGGTGCCCTGAAGTAGGTACTATTAATGCTGAATAATCCCATAGTCACTGAATCTGAGGCATAGGGGAGGTTAAGTCAGTGTCATGCGGCTAGTAAGTAACAGAGATGGGATTTGAACCCAGGACCTGCTGGCTTCTGAGACCATACTTTTGCTGGCTCTGTCAGAGTGGCACCGGAGCACGGCCGTCCCTCCCGATCTCGGGCCCCTTTCTGCCCAGGCCCCTCTCTGCAGCCCCACCTCTCCCCTCTGTTGTCCAGGACGAGGGAAGAGCCGGAGGCAGAGCATCTTCTGAGCCGTGACCCCCCCTGCTGCGGCCCAAGAGACGACAGGTCACAGTGAGCACAACCACAGGCAGGACGGGGCCTGTGTGGCCCCAGCAGGACTGAGGAGCAAAGGCTGATGGCTGGCCCAGAAGACCTCTGGCCACGGCTGTTTCCTCTTCCTGCTTCCCACATGCCTCCCCTGCAGCCTTCACCTACACACCACACCGTCTGTCACCGGCCCTGGAGCCGGGGCGGGAGCCGCTGTCCTAGGAGGAGACGAGGGGGCGGGGAGGGACCTCAGACCCCGTCTCACCCTGAAGTGCTCGGGCACCAGCGTGGGACCCACACAGGCGGGAGACTCCAGGGGCCAGACTGAGCACCGTGCCCAGGACATGGGCAGCACCGTGCCCCCCCCCCACCCCTGCCCACACTTCACTCACCCTCTTCCCCTCTGAGAGCAGGAAGCAGCACGGCACCCTGTCTAGGACCCTGGAGTCCTGCGTGCCCATGTGTGTGCCAAAGCCCACCCCCCCCCACTCGAAGGGAGGGTGTCCCGGGAGCAACAGAGAGAATAGCAGCCCACCCCCCCTTCTCCACACCCTCATCATGTTCCCATCCCCTCTCCTGGCCAGAGGCCCCATATGCTGCTGGAGTCCAGCTGAGTCCAGAGGTGGCCCTGGTACCACCAGCTTCACTCTGTCACCTCAGCTGGCTCCCACCCCTCTTCCTGGTCTGAACGGGATTGCCTTAAATTGGCAGGTGGTAGAGCACTCACTGCCCTTGGAGCTCTGACCCGAGCCCCTGCCTATCCACCCTTTCCTGAGAGCGGTTCCTGCTTATCGAGCCCGGGCGCTGATCAGCCGGCCCTGGGCCAGGGTCCTGGGGGTGACACGCAGATAGGCAAGGTCACCCTGACACTGGTGCCAGGCCGGCCTCGGCTCCTTGGGGCTAGCACAGCCCCTCCCCCCAGCCCCGTTCCCTCCTTCCCACCCCTGCGTCCCTATCCATGCTCCACCCAATCCTGGCACCAGCCTCCCCATACCTCTGCCCACCCGTCTCCCCAGAGGGTAGGGTGTAAATGCCACGGTCTGAGGTGGAGGAAGGTGGGATAGAACGCACAGGCTTTGATCCTGAGAGGCTGGGAGTATGAGGGGCCGCAGCCCCAAAGAAGGCGCCCTCACCGCCCCTTCAGAGCACGCCTGTTGTATCCCCAAGGTCTTCTCAACACTTGGCTGAATCTCGAATGGCAAGGCCAAGAGGAGGCCAGGCCCGGCCTTGCTACACAAGACCCCTGCCCAGCCCGACCCCTCAGCCTGAGGGGCAGCCCTGGGGGGTCTTGGCCTCCCCACAAGTCCCTCCCTTCCTCCCCCACTGTACTGTGAATGTCCTGTGACTCAGCACAAAGACAGATAATATATTTAATTCATGTTGTACAGAAAGGAGCGAGCAGTCTGTACCGAAAAGCTGATTTTGACAGATTGATGCCAAAGATGGACGACTGAAGGCCCTTCTCCAGGCCTCGTGAGTGCGGCTGGGGCGTGCTTGTAGATGTATATATATATAAAGTGGACAGAGAGTTTGGTGCGTGTGGATCTCTGAGCCCACCCTGGGCTTGGGCGGGGTTCCCTGCACCCTTCCTGCTGGATTCCGGATGCTGCCGCCTCCAGGGCCGGAAGTCAGCTCTGGGTGTTGTGGGGTGGAGTGGAGGAGGCCTCTGCCCAGGGTGGTGGCTGGAGGGGTGGAGCCAGCCAGAGAGGGAGTCCCGGGGAGGGGTGCCGGCTGCTGTAGCTGACCCTCCTGCTCCCCCAACTGAACAGCTTCCTGACTAATTGGGAGGGAAGGAGGGAGGTTTAAGAGAGGGTTGACATGGGGAATGGCCAAGGCCAGGGCACAGAACGAAGGTGAGCACCTCTGCCCTCCAGCCCAGCAGCAGTGTCCACAAACCCTGAATCCACCTGGCGCTGCCCAGACCGCCTCTCACCTCGGGTACACACAACCTTCTTGCACACACGTCTTCCAAAGTTCCCAGCATCCTACTCTGTCTGCCAAGTCAGCGTCCAGGCTTGTTCTCCCAAGAGCACTTGGAGAAGGCCAACCCCCAGCCGCACCTCCTGACTTTCCCTGTCCAGTGGCCTCGTAGCCAGCCATAACCACTTTCCAATCCGCTGACATCCTTGGCGTGGCTGCTTTCAGAGAAGGACGCAAATGCTGAGGTTGGGTGATGTCTTCCAAGGTCATGAAAGTAAGGGGCGGACCAGGGCTTGGTTCTCAGCCCAGCACCACTTCTGCCCCCTGGACTTGCTCACCCTTTTCAGGCAGCCGGTCACCAAACTATAGGACAGTTAGTGCTTGTTGGGAGACATAGTGGTGGGAATTCATATATTCATATATGAATATATGAATATGAGAGAGACCATGAGCCAGGGAGAGGGGCAGAGGGGGAGAGAGAGAGACTCTTAAGCAGGCTCCGTGCTAAGCAACAGAGGGCTTGATCCCACGACCCTGGGATCATGACCTGAGCTGAAATCAAGAGTCGGACACTCAACTGACTGAGCCATCCCGGTGCCCCCCAAGTCAGACTTTTTAAGCTAAGTTGAGTGGGGGGTCACCTGGGTGGCTCAGTCGGTTAAGGGTCCGACTCTTAGTTTCCGCTCAGGTCATGGTCTTACTGTTGTGAGATCTAGCCCTGAATTGGGCTCTGTACTCACAGCACGGAGCCTGCTTGGGATTCACTCTCTCCCTCTCTCTCTCTCTCTGTCTCTGCCCCTTCAGTGAGCTCTCTCTCTCTCAAACACACACACACACACACACACACACACACACATCAAAAAACAAAAACAAAACAAAAAGCTGAGTTTGGAAAGAGCCCAGACAGACCTGATATTGATGAGACTCCCTACTACATGCCAAGCACGTGCGGAAGCATCACTGACCCCTCACAACAGCCCCGTCGCTCTCCCTGCTCTGCAGGTGAGGACAGTGAAGTTAACTGTCTTCCCCAGAGTCATCAAGCAAATAAGAAACCCAGGTCTGTCGGCCATACCAGCCATTGGTCTTCAAGGAGGGAAAGGAGCAGAGAGAAGGAGGTGTGGACAGTGCGGGGCCCTCGGAGCCAGGGGAGCCAACACAAGGCAGGACTCCAGGCTGCCGCTGCTTTGCTGGAGCACCTCGCGAGACCACCGTTGTGGGCAGGCAGCGATGGTCACCAGTTCACAGAGGGGCCTGCCCCTTTAAGAGTTCCTGGGGGGGACAGCTGTTCTGTCTGTTGTGGAGGCTCACATGGGTGGGGGGTATGTTGGAGGTCTATGGCGGAGGGGCATCAAGGCACTCTGAGCTGCCCAAGAAAGCCTGGGGCCCCCAGCGACAGGTTCGCACCAGGCTTCATATGTAGTTAGCGCTCCAAACCTTTCAGTGCAGAAGTGCTTCCAGAGAAGGCAGCTGGAGGGCCCGGTGAGTCTGGTTATGAGCTGAAGGGGCGGAGGGCGTCAGGCGCCATCACCTGGCTCTCTAGCGACCAGGCTAAACAACACAGGCACGTGTTTCCTGGACACCCCCGCCATCATGTCCTTATACCTTAGGGCTCGGGAGCCTGCCCGTTTCACTGGAGCCCTGGGCAAAAGCA